>NC_056743.1:1369837583-1369925083 GCF_019279795.1 Protopterus annectens
AGCAACTGGAGGATACAGAGTATTTAGAAGGAAATAAAAAAAGGAAGGAAGAAGTTCACAACAAATACCAAGGGGAAAAAAGAAGCTGATACATGTCTATAAAGTAAAGAGAATACATTGCAGAAAGGATACTGCTTCGTTGTGTAACACACAGATTACAGGGAATGATAACAAAACTTTCAGTCTACAGAAAAAGACAGCATTTTTTCAAAAGAGAAGGTAGAGGAAAGGGGTGAGGAGGAAGTGAAAAGGAAGAAATACAAATAAATTTGGAAGGATTGAAGAACTTTACTATAACAAAAAAAAGATGAGAAAGATAGACATTGACAACATGGCTCAAGCTGTGGATGTGCAAAGCCAGCTGGATGAGAACTGCATGCTTGCAAATGTAATATGCAATGAAATGAGTGGGATTAATAAGACTAATGTTGATGAAGATCACTCCTTTGTAACAAGTGATAGAGCAGATACTACTGAATTACAAGTTGAATATTCTTCGGCTGTGGTCAGAAAAGATTTTCTTTGAATTGAAGATTCAGTTATTAGAAGAACTGATACTTGAAGTTAATGAACATTGAATAGTATTATGCTTGCCAGGAGCAAAAATAGAGGCTGCCAGTGAAGCATTAGTATGCCTTAATGTAAGAAAGCATGGATCTGTTTTAATTCATATTGGTACCAATTATCTCTTCCACAAATACTCTTTGACTGTGACAAGAAACTTACAGCCCTCTAAGACAGCATAACTTGTACTGCTATTGAGACATGTTTTTCACAAATCACATATAGACAGGAGTTAGGTCACTGTGAATGAAAATATATTTTGGGTAAATACCTACATTAAAAAATATCCCATTTAAAAAAATGGAAATGTGTAGAACATCTAAGCTCAATTGTTGACATATGTGTTCAGACAAGATGGTTTTAATTTTCAAGCTCAAGGAAGACAATTTTTGCAGCAGATCATTTGCAATATTTGACAAACACTAGACATGATTTTTGCCAGGGTGAAAATTTAACAGTTCACAGATAGCAACATTTGATGCATTTCTGATGGTTGCTTAATGCTAGGGGCATTAATAATATTTTTTTATTGGAAAATTTGCTACATTCCCACAAGATTGATGTTGTCATTGTTTGTGAAACATGGTTAAAGAATAATGACTGAAAACCATTTCTGTCAGGAATAAATATTTTTACTGTAACAGACATTCTAACAAAAAATCAGTCAGAAGTGTTATGACAGGGATAACAAAGTAGTTAAGATACATGTGATTATTAGATGTTCAGTGTATAGATTATGTAACTTTGACAATAAAGACAACTGTGGAACATATAACACTTGCTGGAGTGTATAGACCACCAAAGTCAAGTGCAGATGTCCTAGAGGAATTTATAGATTTCTTGCATGAAGCACAGGAGCGAAGAATAATAGTGGCTGGGGATTTGAATTTACCAAAAACAGACTGGAATAATATTGATTCAACAATATTACTTAGGAAATTAGTCATAACTTATATTTAGGAACAGCAATTGCTTCAGATTGTGGGAAAAGAAAAACTACTAGGGATCAGAACATACTAGACATTACTTGTTTTCCTTAAGAAATTATTGTTACTTCATGTCAAGTTTTACCACTGTTGATGTGCAGTGATCATGAGGTTATAAAGTTAATATGTTGCTAGATAGTTCTGCCAAATTGAAATCTAACCCAATGCACAGAAGATTAATTACAGACTACATGGAAGCAAAAAATCACAATGTAAAATTAATTGGAGCAATGCATGCAGTGGACAAACTGCAGATGGGATGTAGAAAGTTTTGAAAGAAAAATTGTTTGTGTATAAAATAAAATGTTTGACATAGGATCTAGGCATACAATATCAGGTGGATATATTTCCATAAGAACAACGTACCTGATTAAGGCAAGAGACAAAAAAATATAAGAAATGAAAAAGTGGTCAAACTATAACTCGGAAAACTGAAATAAACAAGCTGGACAAACAAATTAAGTATAGCATGAGACAAGATCAAGAAAAAATTGAAGAAAATTTATATCAAGCATAATTGTTGACCATTTTATAGATAAATAAGATGTTGAAGGAGTAAAGACAACAAATTGATAAACTGCGTGTAGATTCTAAAATTTATTCCTGGACACAACAGATTATAAATACATTTACAAAATCTTATTTAAAACAGTTTGGCTCCACAAAGAGAGTGATAAGGTGCTCTAGTGATGACTAGGTAACCTCAGATACTGAAATCAAATTAGATTATATTGAAAAATTAACTTCGCAAACTGAATCCAAACAAAGCAAAGGGAGAAGATGGAATTAGTAATTAAGAACTGGGAATACTTCAGCAAGAATTTAAAAGTATCATTATGTCTATTATTTATTGGTTGTATAAAAGTGTGAAGATTCCTCAAGATTGGAGACCTGCATTTATTAAACCTATCTTTAAGGGAAAAGGGGAGTAGGACAAACCCAGAGTCATATACACTCTTACGTTTTCTTTAATGTTATGGAAAGGTAATAGAGAACATAATATTGGATACATTATTGTCAGACGTGGAAAGGTTGGGACCACAAATCAGCATATATATGTTGGAAATAGATCTATTACCACCTGTAACGTGATGTTATATAAAAATATAATAACTATGACTGAAACATTGTGCTGTCTTGTAAATTATATAGATTTAACTTCAGCATTTGACAGGGTCTTACACAAAACACTATTCAATAACTTATAACAAATAAGTTATGGTGTCCCATAGGGCGCTGTCCTAGGCCCTTACTTGTTTAGATTGCATTTTTCATACCTATCTTTTTCATTTTAAATGTTCTACAGTCTGTATGCATGTGACCTGAAATTGGGTAAACTGATTACATGTGTTACAGCTCGGGCATGCCTACAAAAGAATAAATTGACCATTTGGGCACAGAAGAATACTATACTGATAAATACATCAAAAACTAAGCTTATGAGATTTTGGAGACATAAATTTAAAAGTGAATATTTAATACAGCACAATGATTGAAACTGTAGATTTATTTACAGACCTGGGTATATGGGTAAATCCAGCTTTGAGGTTTTCTAATCATATCTATCAATTGGTTAATGATAGTTATTTAAACAGTATAGATTTATAAAGTCTAGGAAATCAGAAATGATGAAGTCATTATTTATTAGTTATATTATACCAAAACTTGAATATAGAATAACAATATGGAAGTCTTATAAGAAAACAAGCATGAGTAAACTGGAAAGAGTACAGCGGAAATATACCAAGGGCATCCATGGATGTGGAAATTTAAGTTATTATGAAAGACTAAAATATCTGAACTTGTACAGTATCTCTTATAGATATCTAAGAGGAGATCTTATTCAGGTATATAGAGCATTTAGAGACAACTACCCCAGGGAATATTTGGGGTTATCAAAAAGTAGAAGAGATCATCAGAGGACTTATGTAGAAAATTCTATAGGAATGAGAAGTGTACTAATTGGTTGTCTGAAAGAGCAGCTGATGCATGGAACAGACTACCAAATTACATTTAAGTAAGCACTAGTTTAGATAATTTTAAAAACAGCCTGGACACTTATTGTGAGAACTACTCTTTAGGTATATTGTCAGGCTAGAAGGGCATTAGTGTATGTGCTTAAAATATTTGTATGTAAGTTTGTATGCAAGAATTTTTCATTAAATATAATAATAATTTTCCATTTTAGACAGATGTTAGAAGATTAGGACAGGACGTTTCCTTAAATATCAATTAGCTGTGCAAGTATTAACCAGACAGTTTTCATAGTAAGATTGTCAATTTATAACAGTGCACCACAATTCTAAGGAAACATCACTGCATCATTTAGTGCACATCCACATCTTTTATAATGTGTTCATGGTGTAACAGAAGGTAGGCTACTTTGTGCAGTTTATAGCAAAGAGCAAGACAGATCTGAAATCATTCAGATGATGGTAACAGCTTCCCCTCTATAATATGGTTAGCTCATAATGTTAGCAAACTTGTGTGGGGGACACATTTTTATAACAAGAATGCAGGCAGCACGTAACATATCAATTTCAGAAACTGCTGAATAAATTATTGGTTTGATTCAATTGCCTCCATGAGTTTATTGCATCCTTATTTTGTAATAAAAGAACTGCTAATTCTAAGGTGACGGGTCATCTGAGAGGTAAAATTGGGGAGTTGAAAAACCAAAGCCTTTCTTAGATACCCGATGGAAAATTTGAATTAGGATAGATGTAAGTGAACAAGGAGACAGTTTGCATTGTGATGTTACAGTATTAGGAAGTATTTTCATTTGCAAATGTTGGTTAAGATTATCATATCTATGTATTTATTTGGTGCCTCTCATGTGATAGGTAGTAGTATTATCAAGTGATAAATGATCGAGGAAAAAGCAGTAAAATAACTTTCACCAACAACAGAGTTTTATTTTTCTACACTGTTGTGCAACCTCAGAGTAGGTATACTTAGTTTCAGGATGTGGTGTCCTTCCACATGGAAGTGCAGGGAGCTTGCCCCCTGCAAAAAATGAAATGTTACTTCCAAAGTTTGGGTTGTTTTTTTTTTTTTATTATTTTTGCACTCAATTACAGTGCTTTCACTCAATAGATGTATATCCAAGTCATGGAATTATGTATTTACTGGAACACTGATTCATTCTGAAGGTCCACAGAAATGGCTAATAATTTGATCTTAAAGAACTGAATGTCCAATACTTGAGTTGATGAGTAATGTGCAGCAAGAGCCAGTTAGAGTCTTCAAAATGCACAGTGATATTATATGATACCAGATGTGATAGTGTTGGATTTTTGGGGAATGATACACAATGAAGTGAGCTAAAAAAAGATTATTTCTGGAGTTTAGTCATGTCTTTTTATTTTGGTAAGAATCTATAGAAATATGTATAGTCTTAATTTATCTGTAGCTGTATGTGTTCTAAATTTAGCAAGCAGATGTTGTGTACTTAAAATGAACTGCTGTTGGACAGATACTTCCTGGAGACAATGATTTACCTACATTTTAGCACATTTCACTAAAAAGGAGCTTTCTCACTGTTCTTTCTTTCTGTACTCCTGTAAAATTTTTCCAAACAAATTAATAAAATTCCACTGTTTGGGTGACACTAATTAAGTCCTACTGACATACATTTGTTTGATAGTTTCATTATCTGTGTGATACACCATAAATAGATAACGACTTTAAGGTCTCTGAGCACCCTCCCGAACAGCATTTTAATTACAACAAATATATATACACTGCAGTGTAGGTTATAGTTATAGAAATATATATAATTTAGGTAAGCACTTCTGTTTACAAATCAGGGGCCCTGCCACAAGAATCAGCACATCTATGAAGCATCATGAGACGAATTAATAGATCAGCTTTGCTTCTGTTGCTTCTGGACTTTTGAAAACACAATTGAAAATCTGCAACTAATGTTTTCACAGCTATAATAGCAGTGAAAAATGAAATATCCACCTTTAGATTGTTAAGGATTTATGTTCTTTGATGTAGTGGCCTCTACTTAATTAAATATATCTTTGTTCCAGTAAAAGCTTTTGTCTCTTAATTTGTGTTCCACTTTTGCAAATCAATTGTCTGGGCTGTTATATGACAAAGTCAGCTTTTTTTTCAGAAGACTTGGTAGGAATATAATGAAAGTCTTATGTCAGCCTCCAGGCAAGGTGATCAACAATGAAGCAACCAATTTAACACAGCTCAAAAAATGTCTCTGTGCAAACAAAACTTGGGTATTGTATGACCCTGCTACTGTGCCGCTGAAAAATCCCATTTTAGTAAGTATATCCACATTATTAGAATAATGACAGTAATTCACAATTTAGAAAGAATCTCGACAAGTCAGATGCATACTTAAGTGAAGACAATAAAACCTTATTAAATGAAAAACGTGATCTGCAATTTGAGTCATTTCAATTACACACACACACACACACACACACACACACAAACACACACACACATACAAAACAAAGATCAGTTCTCTGAGCCTTAACTGCTCGAATGTTGAACTGCCAAGAAAAAGAAAAAAAACAAAAGGAAAAACAAAGAAAAGATTCCTGAAAATACTTGCAGTGTTCTTTCGGGGGGGGGCTGCACTCTTGATGTCCCCTGATAAGGGAGTGCTGTGCCCCTTACTCCCCATTAATATTATCCACTCCACAGTCACACTGCAAGGGGGAACTGGGGCAAATAGAAAGAAGTGACTGCATGATCTTCCAACAATACTTTTCAAAGGAAATGCTGGCATTGTCAGGGTAATCAAGCCCAGGGAGTTTAGGCTTAGGGAATTTTCATTTGTTGAGCATTAGTGTTTCCCACATGCATAAACGTATACACACACACACACACACACACACACACACACACACACACACACAAAGACACGCTCTCTCTCTCTCTCTCTCTCTGTCTGTCACACTCAAGGTGTTCATGGCAGGTTCCTCAGCAGTAAATATTTATATTTTTCCTTATTTGAAACTCTTGCTCCATCTGAAGTGTTTCAAACAAAATATTTCTGTTTGATCCTTTCAGAAACTTAACAGGCTTCAGTTGCATTTCTCATTCCCTCCTGGATTCCAGTAGGTAGTAAGCTGATGTCTTAAACAATCATAGAAAAGCTCACTAAGCTAAACATCAACCCCTATATCACTAGGATGGATGCAAACTGGCTCACAGGAAGGACCCACTGTGTGAAAGTAGCTGACTTCAAGTCAGACTGCTGACCATTCATGAGTTGAGTCCCACAGGGTACGGTCCTGGGTCCGCTCCTGTTTGGTATCTACTTCTCTGAAGCCTGACCAACACAAAGGGACTCTGGCTGACAACGTTCGCAGACAATTGCAAGTTGGGAGCTATTATTAACTCCCCGAGTCATGTTGACATCCTACAGAAAGGCCTCACTGAGACCACTGAGAACCATGGTCTTACGCTCAATGCCAAAACATGTGCCATCATACCCTTTGGGAAAAACCCAGTTCCCATGAATTACCACATCAATGGTAGTCCACTGAACACAGAAGGCATTATAAGAGATCTGAGAACGCAGGTTGACAGCAACTTCTCATTTGACCACCATATTGCAACTCTGGTCAGAAAGTCCTTCTATGTGACACATTTCATTACTAATGGTTTTGCATCCAGGAAGAAAGAAGTCATTGTCTTCCTCTACTCTTCCCTCATTAGGCCAATCATTGAGTACAATGCCCCATTTGGGATGTATCTCACTAAACACCTGCAACAACTGGAGAGGCCGCAGAAGTACCTCACAAAGAGGATCCTAGGCCTTAAACATTTGTCCTATATGGACAGACTAAAAAAAATTCCAACTATTCTCTGTCTCATATCGCCTACTTAGAAGCGATTTCTGCTTGACTTACAAAGCCATGTCTGACCCAGCTCTGTTAGAAATGCTACATCTAAAGAAATCCTAATCCCTCCACACCATATGCTCCAGAGACCTCAACCTTATTACCACAATCAACAGAACAAGCTGGAGGGACAGGTTCATAACCCAGAGACTGCCCATGCTATGGAATAGACTTCCCATACATGTCAAGCAGAGCACCTCACTGGCTATCTTCAAGAGAAATCTTGATGAGTGGATGGGAATAGAAAATTCACCCCAGGGATCACTCCAGTGGCTCTGCTTGACAGAGGCACTAAGAACTAAGGTCGGGTGGCACGATGCCAGGGTAATCCTATGGGCTAGGCTTGTAAAGGCTCCAGGGCCATTAGCCTAGTACACACCTATAAACCTATGAACAACTTCCTACCATATTTATTGGGAAAATGTTACTGCTTTTTCTGTGCACAATAACTTTCAGTTTCAGTAGACTGCTGTTGAATGGGTCTGGAAACTGAGAAATCTGGTATGAATGGCAGCATCAGTAGATGATTTTGTTTCAGGTTATCCAAATAATTTCACATGATCATTGATGATATGCCTCATGCTGAATTAGTTGTGAAATATAAAATTCAGACTTAGCACCAAACTCAGGAGCTAGAATCTAAATGAAGCAAAAGCAATACAGATTGATGTATCTTCTTTTTTAATCGTACTTGTTCTTACTAAAACTTTTCTGAACAGCAAACATAATAACATGATTATATGTCCTGACATAAACTTACATGTAAATAAAAAAGAACAATATGATTTGTAACTGTTTACAATATATTCAGACATGCCTGAAATGAAAAGAGAATAATTGAGTTAACTTACTTAGATTTTAACAAATGCCATTTGATGTTAAATGATATTTTAAAACCAAATGATGTTTAATCATCTTTAAAACCCATTCAATTTGTAGAAGTGAAGTGTAGTCAGTAAAGAGCAGTAACAGATAAAACATTAGTCCATGGATTTTAATTAGTGTCTTTGAAAGTATCCTGCTTTACTTTATAGCAATCATGCTGGAGCAGTTTCTCATAGGGAAAAATGCAGTTTGGGACAAACTAAGTTGTCCCGGTCCCTCGAGTAAGGGGGGTAAAGGGGTGTGGGAAGGGTATAGTGGTAGAAAGGATGGTAAGGATTGAAGTTGGTCAGGATAGTGGGTTTGTGGTTGTTAAAGGGTTAAGGAGAGATGGAGATGTACAAGGAAGTGAGGTAGGAGTAGGTGGGACTTCTGACAGTACTAAGGGTTTGGGATTAAAGGAAGTAGGCACATTTGGAGTGAGTTGGTGGAGTGACAACTAGCTTACGTCCAGACGACCTTTAGGTATCGTGGATGAAGGTAGGCCTTGGATGGTGGAGAGAGAAGGGGTTAGGTGGTCTGGGTCAGTCCCCCCTTTGGTGTTTTCTACAGGTTAATTTAAGGGGGGCTGGAGTCTGGGAATATAGTTTGAGCTTACTGGTAGGAAAGGATGATAGAGTACTATGTGTATGTGTGTGTGTGTGTGTGTGTGTGTGTGTGTGTGTGTGTGTGTGTGTGTGTGTGTGTGTGTGTGTGTGCATGGGTGAATGGTTGGGGGGGTGGACAAAAAAAAAAAATATATATATATATATATATATAAAGAGAGAGAGAGATTGAGATTTAATGAAGTAGATGGGAGTAGTGCTAGGCTTACCTGTGTGTTGAAGTTTTTCTTTGCTCCCTGTCATCCGTGGGTCTACTGGGGATTCATCGGGCCTTGTTTCGGTGGGGCCATGTGGTTGAGTGACATCTGTGGGGGGAGGCTGGGCCTGTCGTTAGCTCCGTTGAGTAGTGGGTCAGTGGTGCCATTGGGTCGGGGTATATAAAAAAAAGAGGAAGGCGTTCTACCAGTGGTCATGGTAGGCAAAGGGGGGTCCATCGGTGTAATCCGGTCCCAGTTAGGTTGGGGGTAGTGGTGGATCATCCCCTCATGCTCCCTGGTGGTTTTGTGGGCTGGTTGTGTCCATTTCTGGAGTAAATGGTATTCCCAGTAGTCCTGGTAGGTGGTAGCTTTGAGGTATAGTGGCGGATCAACTCTTCAGGGTCCAACGTTGCATCCGGCTTCATCTTCGTTGGTGGTAGTGGTGGGTTTTCTGTTAGTACTCCCTGGGGGGGTTCATGGGTGTCCATTTGTCTCCTCCGGTTTCCCTTCAGGATGGCATTGCGGTCGTCCAGGTGTCCCTTCGTCCTGGGATTCGGTGGTGAATATCTTCTCCCTGGTGGGTTCGTGGGCCGCTTTGTCCATAGTCACTATCCCGGTAGTTGGGGCATGTGTTCGGGGGTCCATCATGCTTCTTTATCGGTGGTATAGTGACGGTTTGCTGTTCATGCTCCCTGGTAGGTTCACGGGTGTCGGTCCGTCTTCTTTGGTCCTTCCGGCTTCAGGATGCCGTTGCGGCCAATCGGGTGTCCCTCCATCCTAGATTTCAGTGGTGGTGGTGGTGAAATGTCTTCTCTGGTAAAATAGATGAAGGTTGAGCAAGTGGCTTGACCGAAAGCGCTTACTATTTATTGACATTAAAGCCCGTGTGTTTGTCTTCCGACTTGCCTCCTTGCCTTTCTTCTATTTTACCTGTTTGTTGTTTGATATTGAATTGAAATGTCTTCTCTGTCCTCTCTGGTGGTGTAGTGGGTTGCTTCTGCCATTCTTTCAGCCGTTAGGTCCTAGCACCAATTTGTGCATGCACACTGCGTTGATTAGCTATTACCGCTATGGAGGATTGTGCTGGGAGGGAAGGTAAGTGTTTTTTAGGCTTGTTTTTGTGAATGGTGATGGGATTGGGTGGCTTGTAGAGAGGGAGATAGTTAGAGGGACTTAATTAATTTTTTTTTCTCTCTCCATAGATACACATGGGGAGGGGGTATTGATAGGGGATATGCTAGGGTTGGAAGGTGCACTAATGGTAGGAGGTGTGGCTGACAGGGTTGGTGAAATGTGACAGTGGGCAGGCATGGGTAAGTTAAGGTGCGGGGGCAAGGCAATACTAGGGTTTGGGAGGGGAGTAGGGCAGTTGGGCTTATAGAATAGTTCTAATACTTTGTTTCTCTTTTACAGATGGCCAAATTACCAGAGCTAAGGCAGAGGTGGCAAGCAATTGTGACCCAAGCAGAGGAGATGTTCCAGGAGGTGGCAACATTGGAGGTGGTACAGGAACCTGAACAGACCCCAGGTCGAAAGAGGCGATGCATGGTGGTGAGAACCCCAGCCGGGTGGAAAAAGCAACAGGCATCGCAGCAGGTGATAGCAATGGAGACACTGGTTCCCAGCACATCGCAAGACGAAGGTGCAGGTAATGGTTTTATTATGGCAACATTGTCGGGGGAGCTAGGGGTTGAGGATTATGGTGTGGGGAGGGATGACGACTTGTCAGTTGGGGATTTCGGGGGCGGTGTGCAAGGGATAGAGGAGGCACAGAGGCAGCTAGTACAGGGTGCCAGGTACCCAGTTAGAGATGCAACAGGGGGCAGTGGGTTCCAGGGACAGTTCGGGCTTGGGCTTGGAGGTAGGCTCTGATTTTGGGCTGCGGCCTGGGGACTGGTTGGCTACCCAATCTTTGGGGTCCAGTTAAGGAAAAATTTGGAAAGGGGAGTATGTGGATTTGTTTGAGCTGATCGATGAGGAAGGGGTCAAATGGCTAGTGGAAGCAAAGTCCTCTAACAGTAATGACTTGTAAGCAGCCTTAGCAGCATTGGGAAGGCAGAGGGTAGGTAAGCTTCACCCTAGGACATGGGATAATTGGGTGGTTGGCTTTATTTATTTTATGGCAGTGCAGCTGGAGAAGGACGTGTCCTTGGCTCTGCCGCTGCTAGGCTATTTCCTTACCATTTGTGAGGTGCAACGGTTAAAGCCGGGTAATGCATGGCTCTGGTATGATCAGTGTTTCCACAAATGGAAGACTGTGGACCAGTCACTTCACTGGGAGGTGCGTCATCCAAATCTATGATTGGCTACGATGACGGATAGTTAGGGGGCTGTAACAGAAGGTTGAGTGGGCCGTAAACAGCGGATGTTTGTTGGTCATTTAATAGTGGCTCCTGTTCATGGGTGGGGTGCGAATTTTCCCATGTTTGTTCAAGATGTGGAGGGGGTCATTCCGCCACTAGCTGTAGTCGGCAAAATTTGTCCTGGAACTGTAATGTTATGGGTCATGAGGGTAGATTTGGTGGGCAAGGCTTTCTACCGGCCTGGGGGATGGGTATTTTTTGTGGGTCCCGGGGATTTGAGGGAGGGGCGTTATTCCCTATTAAGGTGGAGGTTCTCCGAAGTATGCTTCATCGGTTTCCTGGCTTGGCTATCAAAGAGGAGATAATACAGGGTTTTCAAGGGGGGTTTCCTATTAAGTCCACCGTGGGAAGGGATTGCGGGGGTTGCAAGAATTTACGATCTGTTCAAGATAAAGAGGACATCTTGGAGGCTTTACTGGAGAAAGAGAGTAGGGCAGGGTGGTTATTGGGTCCTTTTGACAGTCCGCCTTTTAGTGCTTACAGGGTGTCGCTTTTGGGGTTGGTGCCGAAGACGCAAGAAGAGCAATTCAGAGTGATACATCCCTTGTCTTATCTGGAAGGGAATTCAGTAAATGATTTTATTGCAGAAGAGGAGGTTAGGGTGCATTACGCTTCCTTAGATGATGCAGTGAAAGTGATTAGGGAATTTAGGGAGCCATTGTTGGTTAAGGTCGACATTGAGTTAGCTTTTCGATTGTTGCCTATTAGGAGTGAGGATTGGCCACTATTGGTGATGTGGGTAGGAGATAAGTACTACTTTGATAAAGCTATGCATATGGGTTGTTCAGTGGCATGTGCGACTTTTGAGAAGTTCAGTACAGTATTGCACTGGATTTGGCAGCAGCAAGTGCGGACTCAAAAGGCAGTGCATTATTTAGATTATTTTTGTTGGTGGGCAAAGGAAGGGTAGGAGGACAAGAGGGTTTGCGGGAGTTTACAATTATGTGTGAGGAGTTAGGGGTACCATTGGCTCAGCATAAGATGGAGGGTCCAGCAAGGGCATTAGAATTTCTTGGATTAACAGTTGATACAGAGCGAGGACTGTTTTGTTTACCAGAGAATAAAATAGCGAGGCTTAGGTCGGTGATACGTTCGGTGTTGGGTAAGGATAAGATTCGGATTCATTCAGCTATGGAGTTGCTTGGACTTTTGAATTTTGCCTGTGAGCGGTACACCCAGGGTGAGCTTGTCACTGGCATATTTGCTGAAAGGGGGTAAGAACAAACACCATTGGGTTAGGGTAACACAACTGGTACAGGAGGACTTGGAGTTATGGAATGGGTTTTGCAACAATTTAATGGGAAATCTTTTTGGCAGTCAGACTGGGTGGGTCAGGAGGAACTTCAGTTGTTTACAGATGCAGCTAAGGTTGCTGGCATGGGGGCCTATTTCAGGGGTCAGTGGTTTGTGACTGAATGGCCTCGGGATTGGGAGGAGGTATGGAAGTGGGATGTGGCCTTTCTGGAATTTATGCCTATATGGGCAGCTTCAGTGGTGTGGAAGGAGCAACTGAAGGGCAAACATGTAGTTTTTCACTCTGACAATATGGCTGTAGTGAGGGTATTGCAAAAGAAGACAGCTAAGTCGGGCTTGTTATTGTTGGTATTACGTAAATTGGTTTTGCAGAGCCTTCTAATAAATTTTTCTTTTACAGGAGTGCATGTGCCTGGCGTAAGGAATGAGATTGCTGATAGCTTGTCCCGATTTCAGTTTCACAAGTTTCGAGGGCTGGTTCCATGGGCGGAGGAGGTGCCCGAAATCCTGCCAGAGGAGGTGTGGAATCTTGGGTTGATGTAGCCAGGTGGTTGGTACGGCATTCCTGGGCGCTTCTACAAGGAAGGTGTATGGTTGGGCTCTTTCTGATTTTAATGAGTTTATTTTGCAGCTGCCAGAGGAGGAAGGGGTATGGTCAGAGGAATTACTAGTGCGATACGTAGCTCGTGCTTGGGGGTTAGGCAGGGCTTTGCAGTCGGTTAAGGTGGATTTGGCTGTGATTAACATTTTCACTAAGGTAGCGGGGTTGCAGGATTTCACTAAGTCTTATACATTAGTGTGTATTTTGAGGGGTTGGGGGAGAATGGTAGTGGAACATAAGGATATTCGATGGCCACTTACGATATATTGAAAGTTTTGTTGAAAGGGTTAGGTTTGTTGCAAAAGGGGTCTATGGATTATTTTATGTGTGGTACGTTATGTACATAGCTATATTTTGGCACTTTTCATATTTCGGTGTTGTTAGGCTCATTATGTTGGAAGGATGTCATTATAGGGGAGGGTGAGGTTACTATTGCATTAAGGAGGAGTAAGACAGATCAGTTGGGTAGGGGATGTGTGATGGTGCTTAAAACTGACATGAATCCTTGCATTTGTCCAGTAATGTGGGCAAAAGAATTGGTGAGGAGGCAAAAGGGGAGTGTGGATCACTTAATTTTTTGTTCAGTGGATGGGAAGGTGGTGTTGAGTAGTAGATTCATACGTTTGGTGAGGAAGGTTTTACATTGTATGGGATTTCCGGCGGAGAGATTTGCAGCTCACTCGTTCAGGATAGGTAGGGCTTCAGATTTAGCTAGAGAGGGTAGTTCCATTGAATTGATTAAAAGAGTGGGGAGGTGGTCTTCAAATGCATTTTTGTCTCATATTAGATAAGTTGTGGTCTGATTATTAATTTTTCTTCTTTTCTTTTAGGGAAGCACATTATCATCTTGGGGCATTCATTCATCCACTGGGCAGAGAGGCATGCTTTAGTTAAGGATGATGGGGTAAATTTGGGTTTAGCACATTCAGGGTGGTCAGTGTCCTGGCATGGTGTTAGGGGGTTTAGGTGGGATGGGTTGTTACATGAATTTGAGAGGGCTAAACTGAAGGTGGGTTGTCCTTGTATACTAGTCATTCATTTAGGGGGCAATGACTTGAGCATTGTTTCTAAAAAACAATTGGTGGACATTATGCTGCGAGATTTGATGAGATTACAGGCATTGTACCTGGGTATGGAAATTGTGTGGTCAGAGTTGGTTCCGCATTTGTGTTGGAGGGCTGCATATAGTTATAAGGCGATTGAAAGGGTTAGAAAGTGTGTTAATCAAAGGTTGGCTAGGCAATTAAGGATTTTGGGGATGCATACTATTGACCATAGAGATTTTGGGGCTGGAGAAGAGACTTGGTATCGAACGGATGGAGTACACCTTAATGACGTGGGTCTGGATCTTTTTAATTTGCATCTGAAACTCTTTTTAGAGGATATGATTGCGGCTAGGGTTTAGGAGGGGGAACAGCCTGGGATCAGGCTGGTGGCAGAGAAGAGGGACAGGGTTGTCCTGTTCTGTTCCCCCTCTAAAGAAGGTGGTTATTGGTTTATGGTTTGGTATGACAGTGAGGTGAGTAGGTACACTGCCTCATTATGTGGGTGAGTAGGCACGCTGCCCCGGTGGAGAAGGTATCAGGGTGAGTTGGTATGCTACCTTGAGGTAACGTTCAACAAGGGTGAGTGGTAACGCTGCCCAGAGATCATCGTTGCCGAAGAAAATAATTAATGTTGGTTTTTGTGTACATAGTTCATTGTATAATACAGTTTAATAAAAGGTTGTCAAATGTCTTTATGTGTGTGGTGTGGTTATTTAAAGGGGGGACGGGACAAATGCAGTTTGGGACAAACTAAGTCATCCCGGTCCCTCGAGTAAGGGGGGTAAAGGGGTGTGGGAAGGGTATAGTGGTAGAAAGGAAGGTAAGGATTGTAGTTGGTTAGGATAGTGGGTTTGTGGTGGTGAAAGGGTTAAGGAGAGAGGGAGATGTACAAGGAAGTGAGATAGGAGTAGGTGGGACTTCTGACAGTACTAAGGGTTTGGGATTAAAGGAAGTAGGCACATTTGGTGTGAGTTGGTAGCCCTCCAACCCTCTTCTTTTATATATGGATGGAAGATGTGGGCATTTTGAGGCAGATAAGATGGACAGGATTGTCCTCTTCTGTTCCCCCTCTAAAGAAGGTGGTTATTGGGTTATGGTTTGGTATGGTGGTGAGGTGAGTACATATGCTGCCTCTTTATGTGGGTGAGTAGGTACGCTGCCCCGGTGGAGAAGGTATCAGGGTGAGTTGGTACGCTACCTTGAGGTAAAGTTCGTCCAAGGTGAGTGGTGACGCTGCCTGGAGATCATCGTTGCTGAAGAAGACAATTAATGTTGTTTTTTGTGTACATAGTTCATTGTATAAGACAGTTTAATAAAAGGTTGTCAAATATCTTTATGTTTGTGGTGTGGTTATTTTAAGGGGGGACAGGACAATAAGAATGTTTCAGATTTTTGTGAACATGATTCTTTCTATTTTCCTGTGAAGTTTTTCCTTGCTATGGCTAAAACTGTCCATAGTAGATAATAATTCTCCAAGTTTCTTTCATATTTATTTATCACAAGTTTTAAAAAAAAATTTCAATTTCGTTCCAATAATTGTGTATAAATGGATAGTCATAAAATATATGTATCCAGTCAGCTTCACATAACTGTTTACATCTCCAGCATCCAACATCACTTTCTTTATTAAATTTTGCTATTCTGTCAGGTATTAGAAAGCTTTTATGTGTAAACATTTCCATGTCGAAATATTCCAATATTGTACCTGAGCGGTGTTTTTTACAGATTTCAACAGCTGACTTCTACTTTTTCTGATAACATATTATTATGTCCTAGTCTAATAGTATCCCAACATTTGTTATTTAAATTTGTCTTATACATGTTGAAATCTTATAAAGGTTTGAAATCATATCAAAGTTATTATATAACATTTCACATAAAATGTTTATTACTTCTGGTGCATTTTTTGTACAGTGTGTGTGATAATGGAATAAATTCATATTGTGCAAAAGTCTAACATTTTGCAAAACAAGTCTTGCAGAGATAAGTTATAATCTGTTGTTAATGTTTTTAGTGTCTCTACTTTCGTTCCATCTAAACAAATATACCAACATAGTGGACCAGATTTATTAAAGCCTACGCTAAGTGTACATGGAATGTATTCAAGAACACCCCTACCACATTTTATGTGCTTTCTAGTCACACAGAAAGATTAAACTAAGTGTGCATGTAGTTTACACTTTGTGCTAACCTTTATGAATCCCTTCCAGTATTTAAAGCTGCAAGAAAATCAGTTGGAAAACTAAAATTAGGAGGAAGAATGTGTGAGTTATGCTTGTGTTGTCTGTTCACTCAGAACAGTGTGCACTTGGTGTACATTTTTGAATTCCGGGGAGTATGCTTTCTATAATATCTAACCTTTGATTTTGAGTTTATCCCCAAAAAATTCCTTTGTGATATTAAAGGGAATTAATATGTCAAACCAAATTATGAAATCTATGTTGCTTAAAATTGTGGTTTTAAATTTTTTTAATATAAAATTTATGTACTGGATTGAGTAGATGAGTTGCTATTAACTTGAATGTAATTACATAAATATCTACAAAATGTTTTATTTATATTAGCATTTCTGTTCATAAAATGTAGACCTCCTGCATCTAAGGATCTAGAATGGTGGTAAGCTATTCTTGGTTGTTTATGGAAACAAAATAAAAAAATACTTATATTTTATTAATTTTTTTTTTTCAGATACATTTTAATTGCAAGTAGTACTAGAGTTTGAATTACATTTCAACATCTTGGAAATGATAATACTTTTATTAATTGTAGGCCCAGATTCCATAATGTACAAGGAAGTTATTTTTGGAGAGTGTAGCACGCCAAAGGAAGACTTCAGTGCACCAGCTACTGATACAATTCTAGTGGACATGCTGAAGGCAGACTGAATACTTGTACTTAAGTATTCAGCATAGTATAATTAGGGATACAAAGGATGACAATCTGATTCTAAAACACATTGTGCACACGTAACACATCTGAAGTGCGACAGCCATACTGACTCTGTTTTTGAAATCCTTCATGCATACATTATGGACCCCAAGGAATTCAAGCAAATACTACAGATTACCAAATCCATAACAAAATGAAAAAATATCTAAAATGCAACCTGCTGGTTATATACTGCAACAGGCAGCAGTGTTGTAAGCCATAAATGAGGCTGTGACTCTTATCCTAGAAGGCAACCAGCTAGAGTCAGAGCAAGGCTGCAACTAAAGCAGTTGTCAGACCAGGAAATAATGGACAGATATTGTCTAGATAGACAAATTGTGCATGTTGTCTGTAACATGTGTGCCCCACACATCTATGCAGACCTTGCAAGGAAACCTTATCACTCCTGAAACCAAAGTGAGTCTCAGCCTGGGTGTACTTGCATCTGGGACATTCCAAAGACACAATGGGGATGCTGTAGGAGTATCATAGACAGCTGACAGTTGTATCTTAGCAAACTTCCTGGAAGCAATATGCAGCAAGGTGGATGACTACACATACTTCCTGTCCACCCTCATGGAGTGGAGAAATGTAATGCACCAGGTCTGCAACATATACAATTTCTATCATATGCACAGTGCAGCAGATTGCACAGGCATATGTATCAAGACACCAGTACACCCTGAAGCAGACCAATACATAAACAGAAAGGGATGGCCATTCCTGAGCTGCCATAATGTGTGTGTAGCACATGGCAGCATAACAAAACATCATGACAACACATCCAGGAAGTGGCCATGATGCTGCCATTTTCAAGAGAAAGTGGACTCAGTGCTTTATTCCAGTAAGGTAAAATTCCTGACGGATTGCTACTGGGTAAGTACAGAAACACATCTAGGATGCAATCTAAGGATTTCCCTCTCAATAATATTAATTCTGACAAAAAGTGTTTTTATTCCTCACAACAGTTGACTCTGGTTATCCATTTGAGCTATGGGTAATGAGACCATACCGTGAACCATCCAACCCTGCACAGGAGGCCTACACTAGAGCATATGCAGCAACCAGAAATACCATAGAATATGTGTTTGATGTACTGAAAGCTCAATTAAGATGTCTGGATACATCTGGGGTGTGCTGCAATACAAATCTGAGAAGGCAGTATGGATGATAACAGTGTGTGCCATGCTCCACTACATGCCAACCCAAGCAGTCTTCCAGCTGCAGGTGTGGGTGAACTACCCCAAGAACCACAAATGTCTGAAGAAGACATCACACAGTTATTGGAGGAGGAGTAAGAGGACATAGGGTGCAGAAGTCACAGGTGTAGGCAGCATAAGATGTGATCACAATTGCAGGTCCTGGATGCACAATGAACACCTGAGTCATGACAAGCCTCAAGTACATGAGTATACAGACTGAACAATGATGTACAGGTGTTACCTCACCACAGCAGCACAGATTGCATCTAATGGCAAATACCCACTAGATGTACACACTGAGCATCACATGTAGCATAAGCTTAATATATTCCAACATGAACATATGCAAATGAGTAAAAAAAATCAACTCAGGGCACAACTGACACAGGTATGCATGCAAACTCAATTTGTTGTGTCACTGTATGGTAAACGTTAAGGGATACGCATCAGTGTTACACTTACATACTTGTACAATGTTATAATATGAAAAAAGAGAAAGCACACATGACATAGTGCATACATTTTTATTTCACAAATCAGATATCACAGTACAGTGGTACTGAAATATTATGAATCAGCTACATGTACTACACTGTTGGACACTATAACACAGTCTTAGTCGACCTCACTGATAT
The DNA here is from genome assembly GCF_019279795.1 of Protopterus annectens. Classification (NCBI taxonomy): domain Eukaryota; kingdom Metazoa; phylum Chordata; order Ceratodontiformes; family Protopteridae; genus Protopterus; species Protopterus annectens. Next base: position 1,369,856,723 of record NC_056743.1, read on the forward strand.
CTCACACCATAGTCTGCCCTGTCATAACCATGTACAGACAAATCCTGCCCTGGTTGATCCACAGAGGAGATGGATGGGGCTAAAACACTATGTTTAGATGAAGGAGCATGACTGCAGGTTAACGGCCTTATGACAGGCAGGACCTCAGGAGATGGTCCAACAGTTGACATCTGTGCAAGTTGGACCACAGACAGGGATTCTTGATGCACAATCTCAAAGGTTGCAATCTGCTGTGCATCATCATGGAACACAAAATCCTGATTGTAGTATGACACTGCTGCAATACCTTTTTCTGAGTGGCCAATGCAGTCATAATCTCACTGTGTCTGTGCTCTTATCTTTCATGCATGACACATAGCTAGTGTGCCACAGAATCTGAACAAAGACCATTGCTGTGACCATTCATTTGCCTGCAGTAGGATGCAGACACCCTCTGACACCTGGCCAGGTACAACATCTGCTTGTCTATGTCTACAGCGAATTCCTCTGACAGGTTGTTGTGTGGATCTGCCAGCTGCAGTGCTCCCAACTGTGGTACGTTGATCAATGGCCTCACCCTGTTCAATGACCACTGTGCCATCATTGCCATCATCCTCTGAATGTGCCGACAAGTGGACATCCACATCTAGGAATACATCTGGTGCAATATCAGTGTCAACCTCATGGATGAACTCTCCGAGCAACACAAGATCCTCTGTGCCAGGGGTCATACTACCATGCTGAGACACATCATGAACAGCATCATGATCACAGGCTGGGCTGCTGGATGGTAAAGACAGTTGATGTGCTACAAGAAACAAACACCCAGATCAGGATAATGTGCCTACAGCATATAAGGAATATCAAAGACACTTGGCATATATATTACACTGCAATGATACAAATACTAATGACTTCACTTGCAGTCAACTGTATGTATGTTTCACAGACTGTAAATAATGTAACTACATAATCTATTAACATGACCAACATCCATGACATACGTGATGCATAAAAAAATAAAAACACACCTGGAAATCACTCATGGGATGATGCTGTTGTTGCACTATGGTGAACTTCAACTAGCTTAGGGAAAAAAAATGTTATGGATCACATCATTTGCACCATTAATCAGATGAGGACAGAATGTGTGACATACACATACCACTTGTATGTGCACATTAGGATTCCTGCTGTGTAGAGGCTGTGGGCTGTACTATGTATCCTAGAATAGGGAAAAAAAGAGAAAGACAGGAAAGTCATGTATGTAGTGAATGAATGCTGACACCATCATATATACAAGTCAGTAATATGGAATGCAAATACTCATGTGATGGATGTTGCATCTGTACACAAGAAGGGCCTGTATTCATAGGTTGATAGGTAGGTACTAGGCTATCGGCCCTGGGACCTATACAAGCCCAGCCAAAAAGGTACCCTGGCTTTTGCCACCCAAGAAAATTATTTTCCTGTGCCACTGTCGAGCAGAGCCACAGAGGTGATCGTCAGGGTGAATTTCCTATTTCCCATCCAATCATCAAGATTTTTCTTGAAGAGTGCTAATGAGGTGCTTTGTTTGATATAGATAGGTAGTTTGCTCCAGAGTATGGGAAGTCTCTGGGACAGGAATCTATCCCTCCGACATGTTCTGTTTATTGTGGTGACAAGAGTTAGGTCCCTAGAGTGTGTAGCTTGGAGGGATTGGAATTTCTTTAAGTGGAGCATGTCCAACAGATCTGGGTTTGACATAGCTTTGTATGCTAGGCAGAGATCACCTCTGAGTAGGCGATATGTGATAGAGTAGAGCTGGAGTTTTTTGAGACAGTCTGCATAGGGCATCTGTTTGAGGCCGGTAATCCTCGTTGTGAGGTATTTCTGCAGCCTTTCCAGTTGTTGTGGATGTCTTGTGAGGTACATACCAAAAGGGGCGTTGTACTCTATAATGGGTCTAATGATTGATGAGTAGAGGGGAACAATTACCTCTTTTTTTCTGGATGAGAAACCTTTTGTGATGAGGTGTGCCACGTAGAAGGATTTCCTGACTACTGTGGCAATGCGATTATCAAAGGAGAGACTACTGTCCACCTGTGTCCTAAGGTCTCTTATCACACTTTCAGTGTTAAGTATACTACCACCTATGTTGTAGTTCATGGGTACAGAGTTTTTACCAAAGGGGATGACAATGCACTTTTTGGCATTGAGCTTGAGGCCATGGCTTTGACACCAGGCATCTGTCTCAGTGAGGCCCTTTTGTAGGATGTCCATATCATTAGGAGTTTCGATTATGGCTCCTAGTTTGCAGTCATCTGCGAACTTCTTTAACCAAAAACCTTCTGTGTTAGCCTGTACTTCAGAGAAGTAGATACCAAACAGGAGAGGACCCAGGACTGAACCCTGTGGTACTCCAATTGTCACTGGTCTGAAGTCGGATTTGGAGTCTGCTACTTTCACAGTATGGGTTCTGTCAGTGAGCCAGTTGGCAACCCATCTTGTGACATAGGGATTTATATCTAGTTTAGTGAGTTTATCTATAATTCCAGAGTGAGCGATGGTGTCAAAAGCCTTGGCAAGATCTAGATAGGCTGTGTGAACCACTTTACCCTTGTCTACGGCTTTGGTGACTGCTTCAAAGAAGTCTATCAGGTTTAGGAGACATGATCTGCCTTTTACAAACCCGAACTGGGTGGGGTCCGGAGTTTGGAGATTACCATTGTCTTTGTTTATAAATTCCATGATGATGATACGTTCCATGGCCTTGCAGACCAGATTCATCAGGCTAATGGGGCAGTCGTTCTCGGGGTCCGTAGTGGCTCCCCCCTTGTGAAGTGGGATAACCGTCACTGTGCGCCATTCAGCAGGCACAAAGCCTGAGGTGTGGCTATGATTGAGCATGGTACTTAGGTGGGGTGCCAGTTCATTCTGTAGTTCATGTAGAAAGCAGCCTGGGATGTACTTGGGTCCCATGGATGCTGTGTTCTTGGCTTTAGAGAGTGTGGTTTTTACCTGTGCAGCCATGGTTACAGGAACTTTGCATTCTTCCAGTATAGAGATGGACTGTTTAGGGGGTGAGAGGGGGGTAAAGTTAGCACTGAACCTATCTGCCAAGATGTTGGCAATATCAGTTGGGTCTGTATATTTAGTGCCATTGTGCTGTAACACAGAGCAGATATGAGTGTTGCCATTGAGATTATTGACATAGCTATAGAATGCTTTGTAGTTGTTTTTAGAATCAGTGGTGATTTTGTTTTCATAACTAGCTTTGGAGGATTTTATCTGGATCACAGCTTCTTATTGAGGCTGACAAGGGTGCTCCTCCACTCATGGGATTTTGCCTCTTTTGCAACAGTTTCTTCCTTCTGTTGTACAGTTTGTTTATGGCAGGGGACCATCAGACTGGCTTCCTTTTTTTGGAGGATAGCGTCTTGGTTCTGTTTGGAATAGCACGATCCATGCACTCAAGTAAGTGCTTATAAAGTGCAATTGTGTAGGATTCAGTATTCATAACTGTATTGTCCATCTGCATGGGTGTCATGAAGTTCACCACTTCTGTCTTAAGAAGCATGAAGTTGACTTTGGAGAAATGCTTTACCATGGTTTCCTTAATGGGGGGTGGGGGCAGGATGTGGATATCTAGTGTAATTAGCTTATGGTCAGATCAGACCAATGAGGCATTAACTTCAGGTGTGGAACACCAGTCACTCATGTTGGTAATGACTAGATCTAGGATATTGTTGCCCCTGGTGGGGGTGTGGAGTAGTTGATCCATGGCATTGGAGTTTATGAATTCCAGAAAGCGTTGAGCGAAGGAGTTGGTACATGAGTAGTTTATCCAGTTAATGGTGGGGTAGTTGAAATCACCCATTATTAGGGTGTTTGGTTGAACCCTAATATTTTCCAGTATATCAAGAAAAGAGGAGTGGGAATCCTGGGGCATGGTGGGGGATCTGTAGCAAGCTACAATTTGGATTGCAGTTTTGCCCAGAGTTAGTTGCACTTGGATAACCTCGGCTGCATTATGCTGAGCAACTAGCCTAGAGGTGTGGATATCCTAAATGAATATGGACACACCTCCACCTCTGGTGTTCCGGTCCAGGTTACATGGCCGAAAAGTGTGGTATGAGTTATAGCCTGGTAGTTCAGGGGTGCTCACTGGAGCCTTGAACCAGGTCTCAGTCACTGCACAGATATCGATGTTTCCATTTTATGGACAAATATTGACAAATTGACAAATATTGACAAAAATGTCAGGCATCACATGTGCTACACATTGTTGAAAGGTGTGATAATGTTACTGTAATATACCTGGTCTTTTTACACTTGGTAATGCATAGCTTGATCCTCCACTGGATGTACCTGTAGTCTTCAATGTTAGTGAAATAACACTGTAACAGTTAACAGCAGTGCCATTAAATGAGATGGAGGCACTAACAAGGTAGTGTGCACAGCAACAGTATAGAGATGCTTACCTGCTGCAGGCCTGAAGTAGATGGACCTGTGAATATTAATGCAATAACTATTGCAGAAGTTGTTTGCACTGCTCTGTCTGTAACTCAGATGTACCAATACATGTAATAATACTTCCGTTCATAATCTTCACCATTTGTGGAAGTGTGTTCACAGCTCAACTCGGCTGCTGTAAATCAAACACAGCAATGCACAAATATGCATGCTGAAGCAATATGCAGTGTGTCACAATATTCATCTCATCCCTGTACTGAACATAAATACATGCATGTCCATCATGGAACTTCAGCTTCAATCCCACCACCAGGGATTTGTCACTCCCCTCTTGCTCTATCCCCAAAAAATTGTATTGGGGTGAGTCAGTGAATGTTCACCACCAGTGGCATCCCTCGATCTCTCATAACATGTCAGTCTGTTGGCTGCATGAATAATCATGTCTGAGCAGCTTCATCTACAGGTCTCACGGGATCACTTGTGGCCTCCAGCTGCATCAATCATGTTGGTGAGGTCCATCCATATTTCATGTCTCCAAACAGTATTTCCTGGATGGCCAAAGAGTCTCCTTCCATGTTGCTGGAGAGCATCAATTATGATGTCAGTTTCCTTGGAAGAAAAGCTGTCACCTCTAGAATGATTGGCCATCTGGAAAACATAGATATGTACATGAAAATTATCATGTTTGAGGACATTGATGCATTTGAGTCTGTAAACAGCATATGTCAAAATAAACACAATGCATTCCTGTACAATGCAAAGATCTTTATAACACTGCCTGTGATAAATACTAAGAAGGTATGTAAAATGTATCAATGATGCCTTCATACAACATCTGTAAAATCAACATAACTTGTAATATCTGTAAATTCATAGCTGGGATTAGAACTTGCAACACTACATATATGTTGAAGGGAGGTCCAAAGACAACAGCATCATACCACCAAAGTTTGATTGCATTTCCCATTAAAATACTCCATCAATTAACAATTAAACAACTGATGGAAAGATTTAGAATACCTTAAGAACTGTAGGCAGTACAGATACATGGTAAATTGAGACTGTAGTGATAACACCTTTGTTAAGAAGCATCATTGAAGAAATATATGTATCAGCAACAGCAGATATTTTAACACTGTTTTAGGAAACATGATTTAAGAAATATCCATAACATCAAACATCACATACTAAATATGGATATTGTTGTAATCTATAGGATTTTGTAGTTAGACCACAGAGTACAAGGAATTGCCAGTAAGACTTGCAGATGATCCATAAATCCTTCTCTAGATACTTTTATCATTTGCAGTGGAAATCTGTCTATGCAACTGCATATGGGGCTGAAACGAAATATTTAGAACAACACCTGTATACATACATTTCCAGACAACATGACTCCAGGAACTTTTAACAACTTTAGTTAAACTTAACATTTTCAGTAAATATGACTTTAAACAAGTACCTTTTGAAAGGATTAGCTTTAACAGATTTACTAATTATCACTACAGAACTTCCACCAGTTGCCAATGTACCTCTTACTCATACTCATAGAATCAAAGTGCACCTTGTGTGCACCCAGCTTTAAGTACCATTTGCACAATACATAATTAATAAGGTTAATTAAAATTCAAGTTTTTGGAATCCCATTGATGCACATCCATTTAAATTGTTGTTATGCGCTGAAACACCAAGTGTACTATGTAAACACCCAATATGTATAGATAAATGCTGCCATGTGTGGCATGTGCCTGTTATCTTCCAATAACCTTAGAATGTGACAACAGTACCACTTTCAAATATTGATTTTGAAACATTTACTGATGAGACCATTGCTAACTGGGAGCTGAGTGGTACTTCAATGAGTATTTCTGTGTTTTTCACATTTCTATTATTTGAGGATCATGATGGCTATGTGGAGGATGCTGGGACGTGTCTCTGTACTCAACTGGACTGATGAAGTAATGACCCAGATTGGTGCAGCGGATGAGAGCCAGAACCAGGAACTTCACTATGATCAATGTGTGTAACTGGATCATGAGGAAGCATTGCCAGAGGATGTGAATCTATCACACTGGAGTGCAGGTTCATCACCACTATGATGACCTGCATCTAAGGGACACTGAGGAGCTTAAAGGAAGTTTTACAAGCTGTAGTGGTAGCTTGTTGAACCCTACACTAAGTAACAATATTGTAAAAATACCTTAGCATTCCTAAGGATTTTACAGATATTTCTTTGAACCACGAATACATATGTTTTTATAGGCATATTTCAAATGTCTGTGAGAATTAGCTCAAATAATTCAGTGGACTTTGTACCTACTGTCTTCTTAACTTTGGGTCTACTGATACAAGGTTATCCTGTTTTTCCACCTGAGAAATTAAGAAAAGACTTACAGTTTCAGAGCAGTCCTTGGTCAATTGTGATTGTTTCTTAACACATACTTGTCTTGCTTTGGCTCATTAGCAGCAGTACAAAGAACTGCCTGCTCACACCCTTGTTCTCCCCTCCCCTTCTCTGTTTATTACCTTAAGACAATCCCAAAGTTAATAAATATTACCTGTGGCAGGCATCATTTGTAAAACTACAATCCACTCTGCTACAGGCCCCATGAAGACTCAGTGTCTCTCCAGTAAGTGTTTTACAACTGTAAATGCCTATTTATGCTGAATTATATTAGACATTTTACAACTGTATATGTTTATGTTGAATTGTGTTAGACATCTAATATGTTTTATGCTTTATTATTGATGTTACTATGGCATGCTAGCATTTTGTATGCACCAAGTTGTTTCTAGTATAATAGTATGTATGGTCTATTTGCATAGCTGCACCTTGTTCACTAATGTTATTCATGTAACTGTGTTTTGTGTAGACAGCTCATACTACTGTCTAAATTATTTCTATAAGTTTGTGCTGTTACTGGTGGATAGAATCACATTAGAGAACCACGTTAGATTGCTGCTCGCTATATTTTTATCTGTGGCTGCATAACTGTCTGGGTTTTTGTTTTCTAATGTTCTTCCAATTGGCTCAGTATCTGCATATACTAAGTAGTGGTTCAGGACATTGTCCTGCATGTGGTAGCTCTTTGCTCAGTGTGTTTTTTATAATCTTTATAATATATATTTACCATTTCAAAAGTGCTTACTCCTCTCTGTACTCTTCTTTTCTAGACCTAACACCACTCTTAAGTATTCAACTGTGGTACCACCTTTAACATTCTTATAAGAAAAGTGCAGTCCGGGTCTGAACTGTCTGCAAACAGCTACAGTTAACTTTGAGTATGTGTCTACCTGTTTGAGCCAATCTTCATTTTCCCCTGGAGAGCACTGTGCTTTGGCTGTAAGCAGCCACCCCTATCACCACCACACACATCTTCCACTTGCTCTTATTCCCTACTGTTAGCAAATAGTATCCATAACTGATCAATACTGTGTGCTTGTTAATTTAAACTATGACCACAGTAGCCTACTGATACAAGGTTATCCTGTTTTTCCACCTGAGAAATTAAGAAAAGACTTACAGTTTCAGAGATGTCCTTGGTCAATTGTGATTGTTTCTTAACACATACTTGTCTTGCTTTGTGATTGTTTCCAGCCCCTCATACAAGAACCTAACAAGGTCTCTACCCGCTTCGCTCCCCACCCTGCCCCCTATTTCCTCCCGCCCCCAGTGGTCCCACCTTTATTGCAGTCAAACCCCTCACATCTTTCCAATAGCCATTCTCATCACTAACCCAACACTACCTCCTCCATATTCCCTCTACTATCACACCTCCTCAACTGACATGTACAAGCATACCTTTCCTTTGCTCACTGCATGCACTCTCCTTGCATATCTTACATCCTCCCAAAGCTCTATCATTCCCCCACTCAACCACTACCACTGTACCACTACTCACACCACCACCCATGTCTCACCCATACTCAGCTCCCCTCCCACCAGCTCAAGAACCATCCCTATGCACCCCCCACATATTCTACCAACTATATTACTCAAACGTAAAGCATCCCTACAACTTAACATAGTAACCCTCCCACCATACCTATTTCCCACAGAGCACAATCATAAAGTTTCCCTTATAAACAAACACATTCAAAAACTGAGAAAACTAATAATCTCATGCATATCAAAACTAGCCTTAAGTGGAGACATCCACCCCAACCCTGGCCCTACCATCTCCAACCCCAATCCTCATAATCAGACTAGAAACCACAACTTCTCCCATATTACAGCCAATAGAAAGGCAAGTGACTTGCTTCTACTAAGCCTAAATATTAGAAGTATATCCAACAAAGTCCATGAACTCCATGCCACCATAGACTTATACTCCCCAGATATAGTCATCCTGACAGAAACCTGGCTAAAACCTCACATTACCAGTGAGCAAATACTCCCTACAGGTTACGGCATACTAAGAGTAGACCAGCTAAACCAAAAAGGAGGTGGTGTAGCTATCATATTTAAACAGCATCTAAACATCCAGATCTTAAAATCTTCAGCTCCACAAATAGGCAATGAAGAAATAATATATATCAACCGCAAAATTAACCAAAACAAAACCATCAACATAATTGGATGCTACTTCCCACCTGGCCAAAACATCCTTCCACTAGAAAACCTCCTCAGCTGGTCTACCCACCATCTCCCCCAAGAAACTATCATCTTAGGTGATTTCAATATTGACTGGCAAGCCTGTTCTGACAACAATCCAAACCATCATGTACACCTTCATGGCTTCACCCAACTAGTCCAGTCACCAACAAGGATAAATAAAACCTCCAGCAAGCACACTACCCTGGATTGGATACTAGTCAGTAAGAACCCCCAGTCATATATAACAGGCTGCTTATCAGATAGCTTCAGTGATCACTCCCCAACATTCCTACTCAAAAAATACCTGTACCAAGCTAAACCTATCATCTATTGTCAAATACATAAAAAAATTAACTTTAACCCACTCACACTCATCTCATCCCTCAAAGAATGTAACTGGCATGCTCTAAAGTACCTCAGTCTAGGTGACGCAGTTGAATTTTTTAATACTACCTTCCTGAACATCCTTAATTACCATGCCCCCATAAGATTTTCCAGAACCAAAGCACAACCCTCCCCATGGCTACAGAAAACCACTAAGTCAGAAATGAAAAACAGGGATAAAGCCTAGGAGCACTGGCGCAAAACCAAAACCCCCGCAGCTAGACAGAAATTCCTAGAACTATGCAATAGAGTCAAAAAGCTAATAAAACGGGACAAATTCCAATACTACCAGTCTGCCCTAGACTCCTCACAACACAGCCCCAAACAATTCTGGTCCTCCATAAACTCCATCCTCCACCCAGGTAAAGTCAGTACCCCTCCTCCTAACATCCCTCACTCCTCAGAAAATATTGCTACCTCATTCAACACACACTTCACCCAAACCATACTATCACTAGCTAAACAACACAACCCCCCTCCCCTCCAACCCACACCTTCAACTAGTAATCTCCCCACTACCTTCTCTTTTTTCTCCTGTACCTGCCTCCAACATAAAAAAACTCTTAACTAAACTTAAACTCACCAAATTAGCAGCAGACAACCTCCCAAGTGAATACCTACAAATTGCAGCTGATGCTCTGGCCTACCCAGTATCCATCTTGATTAACCGATCTCTGTCAGAAAGTTACGTTCCCACATTGTGGAAAGTCTCACATATAATTCCCCTCCACAAAGGTGGACCCTCTGCAGAACTAACCAATTACCACCCCATAGCTATTCTCTCTCCACTCTCCAAAATACTAGAGAGATGCATACACTCTCAGGTCTCACACTACCTCCTTACTAACAACCTCCTTTCCAGTACTCAGCATGGTTTCCGACCAAACCATAGCACCACCACTGCCTTACTCTCCTTTACTAACACTATCCTTCAGCATAAAAACAATGGCTATCTCTCCTCTGCTACTTTCCTAGACCTATCTAAAGCATTTGACATGGTCCCACACAAACAACTTATCTCTGTCCTCAAGAACCTACCCTTCTCACAATCAGTCACCAACTGGTTTCAGAGTTACCTGTCTGACCACCAACAAAACGTTGTATGGCAAAATGACATATCCCCCCAACTACCTGTCTCCATAGGGGTTCCCCAAGGATCCATCCTTGGACCCCTACTTTTCTCTGTTTACACCAGTAATCTAGCCTCTGCCACCAAACATGGCACACTCATCCAATACGCAGATGACTCAACCATCATCTGCTCAGCCCAGTCCCTACCCAAACTGCAAAATGTCATACAGGAAGCCTTTTCCTCTGTTGAAACATGGTTATCCGATGCCCAATTAATACTCAACCCAAACAAAACTAAACTACTCATCTTCCAACCCACCAAACATACTCAAAACAACTCTCACTTTAACATCACAGCAAAAGACAACACCACTATATACCCAACTGAACACACCAAATTGCTAGGAGTGGAAATAGACAATAAACTAAAATTTGACATTCACATATCCATGACCATAAAAAAGTCCACAAAAAACTAGGAGCATTATACAGAAATAAACAATTTCTCACCAAAGCAGCAAAGATTTCAATAGCAAATTCCCACCTTATCTCCACCCTACTTTATGCCTCTCCAGTATATACCAACCTAAGGCAATGTGATCTAAACAAGCTAGAGACCTGCTACAACAAAATCGCCAAATTCGCCACAGGGCATCCTACCATAGTCACCACTGTCTCTCACTTGCTGAACTGGGCTGGCTTGAACTCCCTCACCTCCTTCAGTGGTATCAACTCTCACTCGCCCACAAACTAGTAAACCATCCACTAAATGTCCCATCCTCCAGAATCTAATCCAACCCTATCGCACCACCAGACCACTAAGATCCAGCAACAAAAATCACTTGCAGATCACTAAAGCCAATAACTCTGCTGGTGAAGCACTATTCTCTTGCGCCATAGCCAAATTATGGAACTCACTCCCACCCACAATTACCTCCGTACCATCATGCATCAACTTCAAAACTTTATTAAAAGCGCACCTACAAACATGCTGGCTATGCCCTTGCAACTAGGACCCTAATATCATCCACCCCATCCAACTACTACCTTTCTTTCACCTCCACTAACTACCTTGATGATAGCAAGCTCAGATGCTCATAAGCCTAGTACTTATTATACAGCAGGAACTTCTCATTGTTACATTTGTTAAAGCCTGTTATGTACTTCACAGATAAAGATTCTAGTTGTCTACTGATGTACTATGTTCTTCATCTGTAAATATGTTGTAAGTAATTTATATGTTAAATTGTTAATCACTATGTAATCCAATGTAACTACTGTCTGTTTATTTTACTGTGGAGCTTTTCTCCCCGGGCCTCCGCTGAAAATGGACTCACGTCCAGTCGGACACTCCCGGTCAACAAATTTAAATAAATAAATAAACAAATAAATAAATAAATAAAAATACCCATGCTGTTATTTTATATAATAATTGAATACTCTCTATAACTATGTCCTTTGCAGATGTACATATGTTTTACAACATCTAAGTACATAATTTCGGATAGCCTCTGTTCTCATGAATCACAGATGTCTACAGCACCTAAGCCTTGGATAACTGCGAATTTCTTAGTTTTCCATTATAGTCCCACTTTATTACCCATTGGACCATTACAAGTTGAAAAATAAACAGGCATACAGCTTGCTTACATCATTCTTCATAAACAAGTACACAGAAGTGTTTATTTAATTTATTTATTATTTATTTAATACCTGTAACATTGCCTAAACATGGGTTTTAAGTGACGTGTTGATAGCTGTTATGAATCCACTATGTGAGGTGTTCAAATTGCATGCATTTTCCGTATTCTGCTATTTATCACAGAATGTATAATAAACACCTGCAGTACCTGTTTTCTACAATGAATGCCTAGTTAAATGGTTGCTCGGCCTGTAAAACACCTAGACAACATGTCTGAATTTTAGCATGTTGTGGGTTCCAAACCACATAGAAGAACTTGTTACCTTGGCTAACTTCACCCATATCATTGTTTTAAAAAACATATTGCAATACCTTATATTAAGGTTTATGCTGTGCATGGTAATGGCTGTCTGATCTAGGCCTTCTTCCAATAACACCATAATCTGTAATGGCCTAATTACATCAGTTTTTAAATAACATTGAAGAGAAGTGCCTATTTGTGTATAAGTAGCATGTGCTGAGTGTTAACTCAACTCCTAAGGGCATAGGCCAGTGTCTGTATATTTTGTGTGCTGTGTATTCAGTTCTTGAAAGAGGACACATATATCTTAAACTGTTATGCTGATTTAATATACCAACAGCATTAGTTAACTAAACATAGTAAACTTATTGATATTAACTTATATGTTGATAATTGTTCTGGATAACTCTGTTATTTCTCGAAATCTTACTGATATCTCCACAATCTGTAACATTCTGTTAACATCCGCTCTTTAACAGCAAGGCCAGTATTGCTTTGATAAATCCTGTTACATGTCTGACCAAATTTTAGGTTAATATTGTATAATTTAGAAAAATGCTATGAAGGTCTGTTTTTTCATGAAATATTGAAGGGAATTAAAGAACAAAATGAACCTCTAATGATGAGAGACTATAATGGCCACACTAAGAGCTGGAATGGTGACCAGGGAAGATGCATGTATTTAACTAATGATGTGCAATTTTACAAGACATAATGGTCCTCACAAATGCCTTTCTGTATCCATAATGTATAGCAACAGGTAAGGTTGTGTTCACAGAACTTGTATTCTACATGACACTGTCACATTGTCTGTGGAATAGATGCTCTCCACTACTGTGAATTTCTCTGAACTCAGTGCTGACATTAATGTAATTTAAAAACAGTTTAGCCACATCAGCAGCATATGATCTTACTTTGCAATCTTAAGCCAAGATCATTCTTAGTAGTCCACCCCCCATAAAGATGATGTCATAACATTTACTTCTTTCACTGCCTGGAAAACTTGATTTGCCACTTAAGATGTGTTCGGTAGGCAAGTAGGTCTCAAGGTTAGAGTTTGGATATAGATTGAAGTTTTAGGCTTGAATCTCTTGTCTTTTACTCTGTGCTCAAAGATGTTAACATCTGAATGTAAAAATGTCAGCTGTGTAGTATGTTTAACAATGTTCTTCAGTCTACAAAGTGTGTTTGAGAAATGTAGATCATTGTCATTTGCAGAATACATTTTTTAAAATATTTTTTTATTTCGGATGACAAGGACTACAGTTGGAACAGAGCAATGTACATTGAGAGGATGTACAGGCTTGAAAAGGACTGGAAGGTGAGAGACGTTGAATATTTATATAAATTTTGAATTTAAATGCGTATTCCACTGTTTCAGACCTGTAATTTTCAAATTAACATGTTTATTGATTAGAATGCAGGACTATCCCTCATGCATCAGTAAGGTAAGTGAAATTAGCAAATGGAAGTTATCATTACAACTGTGTATAAAACTTAGAGTGTGGCATATTATGTATTTTTGATCCATTTTGTCAGCACACATTTTTTAATAATATATTCACAACCTAAATGACAGTTTGTTGTGTGCATCTGCCACACGTGTTAAGGTGAATATTTTACACATAAGTGTAAGTGCTGTCACTATTGTTTATGATGTATAGTTTAGCACGTTTGTACATCTGACTGTGTTTTTTGATTATTGATCTGCCAGGTATAGTCTGCTTATTTCCAGAGTAAATGGGAGTTTGTTGTGTTGGTGTTAGCACTGTTACTTACAGAGTGTGTGTTATAACCCAGTTCAGCATAGGTATTGCATCTGCCTCACACACCATGGGTGTGTTTGTAAAAATACTGCTATAGCGTAGGTTGCCTGTTTCTTGAGCAAGTACCCATTTAATTGCAGCAATTCATAATCAGCTAGCATATTCTCAAAGTTTTGTTTTGTAAGCCTTCCAATTCCTGATGGTTTTTGAAGATAATGCATACAGTTTGCACATACAATACTGTTATTAACAGATATATATTACATTCTGATATGCATAATGTTGTTGTGATTGAACATATCACATTGTTTTCAGTGTTGTACTCATTATAGTGATGTGTGTTCAGCCAAATATCATGCTGTCTATCTCAGAAGATTGGCATATGTTTTGCCTACTGTCAGCAATATTGTCCAATAACTTTCTCTTCATTTTTACAATAGCATGTAGTAGATGTTCATATACATCATTGAATGCAGACAGTAAAATATGTTTTTTGAACATTCATATATTTTTACAAACCTAATAATCAGAGTACCTATGTGTCTATTGACTATTTGGATATGTATTTATTCATCCAGTTTGTACTGTTGTCCTTTTTAGAAGTGCAACATATAGGGCCATAAGTAACTCTGTCCATAATGGATTTGCCTCAGTCCCTGTGTAAATTGTCATCAAAACAATATTGTGTTGTGCTATGATTTTCATGGGATGGCTCTGAGTGACAGACATTTTGTTTTCTTTTCTGTTGTGTTTTGCAATTAACCTTTAAAGAGCATGGTACCCAAGGACATTTGCCAATCAGAAGATGATGACATGCACATGTGAGGCCACTACCGGATTCTTCTTCTGAAGATGGTGATGATGACGACAACAATGCCAAATAACCTGGATCCATCCCTGCTCAAGACATCCTGCCTGCACCTCGGAGGAAGTGTTGCCACAATCATGATAAAGGTAATTTTTGGGAGGAGATCTGGGAGTTAATGAATGATGTGTACCAAACACAGATGAGGGACATGATGGAGACCTTCTTTAATGAGAGGGCACAAGCAATGTGGGATTCCCTCAGGATGATAGCTCGTGAGATCATTCAGGAGTCTGATCCACATCAGCCTGGTCCCTCTGGTTGCTAGGTATTGTTTGTGTGCTCCAGTTGTGTTATGCTGCCAACATGGTGATTTCCATTTAATTGATTGGACTGTATAGCACTCTTATGCATGCATACCATGTAGCTGTCATGCTTATGTGTTTATTATTGTTTGATATTTACTTTCAATGTGTACATGATACTAATTAACACATTAACTGTCCACATGCATTCAACTGTCCATGCATTGTGGCAGTTACGTGTTGATAGTGCTGCAACAGGCAGCCTGTAAATATATGTCTTACTGTGAAGGCTGACAGACAGCATATGTGGTCCATAGTCCATAACGAACAGTGTCATATGCCTTGGATGTCTGCTTTGCCATATCAGGTATGTGCAATATACATACATGTCAGTCCACATGTTTTTGAATGACAGTTATGATGTCTCACTGTCATGATGTGGTGTTGTGCCATAGTTTGGCAATACTGATGCCACGTGGGAACATATACAGGTATATCCTGTCTATGTGCAGTCCTCCTTTTCTGAATACATCATAGGATCATAGGCTCATAGGAGGTTACTAGGCTATTGGCCCTGAGGCCCTTATAAGCCTAGCCAAGAGTTTAGCCCATGCATAGATAAATCAGCACCCAATGGTCCTGTCCAGCAGGGACACGGGTGGGATCCCAGGGATGTATTTACTATTTCACATTCAGTTATCCAGATTGCACTTAAAAAGGGAAAAAGAGGTACGCTGCTTGACGTGGAGAGGAACAGTATTCCATAGATGTTGGAGTCTCTGGGAAACAAATCTGTACCACCAGCAAGTCCTATTGATGTCACAGACCAGGTTGAGGCTGCGTGTGTGGGTTACTTGAGTGGAGCTTGACTTGCAGATATGCAGCAGTCCCATCAAGGTGGGGTCCGAGATTGCCTTGTATGCCAGACAGAGGTCACCTCTGAAGAGTCTGTATGAAACAGAGTAGAGGCATAGGGCTTTTAGCCGATCTGTGTATGGTATATTTTTGAGGTCCTGGATTCTCCTGGTGAAGAACCTCTGTGGTCTCCCCAGCTGCTGCATGTGCTTTGCAAGGTACATGCCAAATGGGGCATTGCACTCAATAATGGGGCTTATAAGGGAAGAATACTGGGATGTTATGACCTCCTTGTCCCTGGATGAGATACCCTTACTTATGAGGTGGGCCATGTAGAAAGCTTTCCGTACAATGAAAGCAACATGATGGTCAAAGGTCAGGCTGCTATCAATCTGGCTGCCCAAATCCCTCATGACTGACTGCATGCTTAGAACATTGTTATTAATGTGATAATTTGTGAGGACATCTCTCTCCCTAAAGGAGATGATGATACATTTTTTGTATTCAGCTTGAGGCCATATTTCTGGCACCAGTCATTTGTTTGGGTGAGACCCTCTTGGAGGATGTCCATGTCACTAGGGGAATTGTTGACAGCAGTCATCTTCAAACTTGGTCAGCCATAGCCCACTTGTTTTGGCCTGTACCTCAGAAAAGTATATCCCAAATAACAGAGATCCCAAGATCGAACCCTGGGGTACGCCAGTCGATACGGGTCTACTGCATGAGGTGGCTTCCCCCATTTTGACTAGGTGGGTTCTATCAGACAGCCAGTTGGCTACCCATCTGGTAACATATGGATTGATGCCTAGTTGAGAGAGTTTATCTGTTTTGCCTGAGTGGGGAATAGTGTTGAAGGCTTTGACCAGGTCAAGGTAGGCAGTGTGCACTGTCTTCCCCTCATCCATGGCTTTGGTGACTGTCTCAAAAAAGTCGACCAAATTTAACAGACATGACCACCTCATGATGAAGCAAAACTGTGTTTGGAGGTTGCCAGTGTCCTTGTTTATGAGGTCCATGATAATCCTTTCCATGGCCTTACAGATCAATCTAGTTAGGCTTATGTGTGTATAATTTCCCAGATAAGTGGATGCTCCACCTTTGTGTAAAGGGATGACAGTGGGTATCCTCCACTCAGCTGGGACAAAACTGATACTCAGGCTTTGGTTGAATAAGGTGCCTAATGGTGCAGCAAGTTCCTGCCTGAGTTCATGTAGGATTCAGCCTGAGATGTTATCAGGTCCCATGGAGGCTATATTTTTTGCCTTTGAGAGAGCAGTGATGACCTGATGCCTAGGTATAAGGGGAATGGGGCAGGTACTGGGAATGTCCTGATTTACTGATGGGGGACAGAGGGGTGAAATTTTCATTGAATCTGTCAACCATCAAGTTTGTTATATCTACGGCATTTGTATATGTGGTGTTCTTGACCATCAGTTCTGAACAGATCTGGGTGCTACCTTTCAGATTACAGACATATGTGAAGAAGGCTTTATGATTGTCTCTAGTAGATGTGACCAATTTGGACTCAAAGTTTGCTTTGGAAGATTTCACCAGTGCTCTTATTTGCTTGTTTAGGCTAAGGAAAGATTGCTTCCAATTGTCACCTGCTCCTTCTTGGTCCTGGTTAGCAATGTTTTTTCTTCTGTTATAGAGTTTATTTATTGCAGATGTCCAGCAGACAGGTTTACTCTTCCTTGCAGGGGATGATTTAGTCCTGTCAGTTATTCCTGATTCCATGCATCTATATAAATGTTCGTATAGTAATTTGGTATAGTTTTGGATACTGGTGCTAGTTCCTAGAGAGGGGGAGGGGGCTGTGAAGCTTTTTATACCATCCCTCAGGAGGCTGTAATCAGCTTTGGAAATGTTTTTCTGACTGACTCTAGCTAGAGGGGGGGGGGGTCAGGGGAGATGGCTGCTTTATGGTCGGATCTTATAAGGGAGGATGATACTGCAGGGATGCTGCAGTGGTTATTCATGTTGGTTAATACCAAATCCAAGATATTATCACCTCTTCTGGGGGTATTGACTAGCTGTTCCAAAGCACTTGCATTGACAAAGTCGAGGGATCTTTGGGTATTTGTGTTCTGGCAAGAGAAGTTCTTCCAGTCTATGTTTGGGTAGTTAAAGTCACCCAGGATCAGGGTAAAGGGTTGAATCTTGATAGATTTGAAGAGGTTTAGATAGGCAGTTTGGGCATCTTGGGTTAGATGTGGGGGCTGGTAGCTAGCTATGATTTGTATAGGGATTTTGTCAAAAGTTAACTGCACCTGGAGTGTCTCCTCTGCATCATACTGTTTGACCAGCCTGGAGGTGTGTATGTCTTTAATATATATTGAAACTCCACGTCCTTTACCTTTACTACCCACAGTTTGGGGTCTGAATGTATGATAAGATGGGTAACCAGGTAAGGCTGGGGTGCTCTCCACAGCTTTGAACCAGGTTTCTGTGACCACACAGATGTCAGCATTTTCCAGGTTAGGAATGTTTGCAATGATTGCAGTTTTGTGTTTAGACTCCTAGCGTTTAGCAGCATGACCTTTAATTTGTGTTTTGTTTAAATTTTTATGTTGGTAGTTTTAACCTCATCACTTTTCCTAAAAAAAGCACTATAGGAGAGGCAAGAGCCTTTGCCAGAATCCTGAAACCAAGGTGAGACAGCTGCAGGCCATCTCTGGCAAAGCATCGTGGTCTGTCGATCATATCTTCCCAGGCTTTCAGGTACTGGCTCCCACTGGAATGACACCAGAAACTAAGCCAATTGTTAAAATCAATCATTTTCTGTTTTTATTGAAGCATCATACAGGGTGACAGTAGAACGCTGCTTAAGGCTAGGGACATACCTGCCTGGGACACATATTCAGTGAGTTCAATCATGTCTCTCTTCATATCGTCCAAGGAGGTACATCTCAAGTCATTCACACCAACATGGACTTTGACAGAATCATAACAGTACCTGTTGTTGAGAGACCTGAGTGCGTGTGTGATATGGTGGATTCTGGCCCCTGACAGACTAGCCGTGACTTTCTCCTTAGCCAGCCTGGTGAGAGGCACATCTGTGTGACTCACAATGGAGTCACCTATGACTAATATGTTGAGTTATGGTTAAGCCTTAGTGGTTGTGAGACAGAGGTGTGTGAATTATGAGTGATATGTGGTGTGGAGGGCTGTGGACATCTCGTGTGTATTTGCCTCGGATGTTTTTGCCTTGGAGGTCTCCTTTGTTTTGGTATGTTTTTGTTGAGGACCTCAACATATGTAGGTGTGTGTTTTGTAGGTGTGGGTGGTGATTGAGGTGTAGTGATTGTGTTGACAGCCTTCTCAGTGCCAGATATGCTGGCTTGTGCAGGAGAGAACTTGGACTCTAGGTTCCTAATGTAATTGCATCTCTCACAAATTGTGTTCCTAGGTGGTAGTAGTAGGTGGTTATCTTTGTACATAAGGCAGTTGCTACACTGTCTCAGGATGCCCATATCAACCAGACTGGGAGGAGAAACTGCAGGAAATTGTCCATCCATATTTTTCAGAATCTGAGAGAAGGCCAGGGAGAGCCAAGGGGTTAGCCTAAAGCCCAAGTGCTTAAACCAAAACTGAGTGGCGTAGAATAACACTTAGAATTTAAACGGGCTATTAACAAGTAGTAAGAAATGCAACAGAAAGGATGCAATTGAACACTTTAGGAAACAAGTCACAGCAAGTAGCAGAAAAAGCAAGATGGAGTAATGGAGCAGGAGGAGGAAACACAAATACAGAAAAATAAGCTGAATAAAGTGTTTTTTTTAGGGAGAGAGGAGGAACAGAAGAAATTTCAAGGTTAATGAACTAAGGGCTTTGACCTTCCCAAATGATCTCTGTATTGGGTAGAATGAGCTAATGAGATGGGAGTGTCCCTTATCAAATTTACAGTAGGGGCGGGCAACAGCAAAAGCAACAACTATAAGAGCACAACTGCAATGGGGTGGGTGGGCAGGAGAAAAACAAAAATTCAACCACAGTTCAGCAATTATATAAATGGAGACACAGAAAAGTAAATAATTCAGTCAAACAAATAAATAAAAAAAGTGCAGTAAACTAGTGCAGAACTGTTACACAAATAAATAAAACACAATGCAGTACTGATAAGCAAAATAAATACAACAGTGCAGTAAGCTAGTGCAGAACTGTTAAAATAAAAAAATGCAGTTCTGATAAGCAAAATAAGTACAACCAGTGTAGTGCCGATAAGAAACACCGATAATTAAAGTGCAAAAAATATATTTAGCTCTGTAATCCAGATTGTTTAAGAAATATTCTCCGTCAGGCACAAGTGGAGTTCAGCAAGATGAGCAGTGATTCAACTCAAATGTGATATTTTTATACCAACCGATAAAAGACCCTTCCAAAGTCACACCCTGAGACAAAGAGATAACACAGAAGCTATTTGATCAGTTTTAGCTCTCTGGACTGAGTACACCACAAACTCCCAGTAGGGGTGGCCAAACAGCAAAAGCCACAAACTATACAAAAATCCAACCACAGATCAGCAATTATATAATTGGAGACACAGAAAAGTAAATAATTCAGTCAAACAAATAAATAAATAAAAACAGTGCAGTTAACTAGTGCAGAACTGTTACATAAATAAATAAAAAACAATGCAGTACTGATAAGCACAATAAATACAACAGTGCATTAAACTAGTGCAGAACTGCAGTACTGATAAGCATAATAAATACAACAGTGCAGTAAAGTAGTGCAGAACTGTTACACAAATAAATAAAAACAATGCAGTACTGATAAGCAAAATAAATACAACCAGTGCAGTGCTGATATGAAACACCCACAATTAAAGTGTAGCTCTGTAATTCAGATTGTTTAAGAAGTTTTCTCTGTCAGGCACAAATTGAGTTCAGCAAGGTAAGCAAAAATCAAGCAAAATAATCAAACAACAAGGTAACGTTAATCTGTACACAATGTTACTGGCTACATATTATTTCAAAGTACATTACACCATGTTTGTTGTATGTAACATTTCCATGTAGTGACATTGGTGTACACCTTCCCTAAACAGTTGTACACATTATGCCTGTACATGTGTGTACACATAGTTGGATACATACTAACATGGAAATGTAGCTTTGACATGTGAGCATTTGGTGATTTACTGCTGATGTGTTCTGATAAGGCTCATAGGAGTGTCCTCTGCTCCATAATGAGCAGGGTGGTTGACATACATCCGTGTTTCTTTATTTGATATTTGCATGACAGTATATGTGTATGTGATCACAATTTTTACCTTCTTTACCTATGCATGCCAGTGTCACACCAACACATTACTGTCTATATGTATTTTATACATGTTCAGTTTTGTGGACAGCAATCCATCTGGTCATTTGACATACATTTTTTTATTTGTTTAAAAGTATGTCTGTGTGTGTTCTAGAGCACCCTGTGTACTTTACACATGCATTTGCATTGTGTCAACTTACCGTATCCTGTTTACCCTGATGTGGTTCCAAGCTGTCCACCTCCCTTCCACTTTAATATCTCCCTAGTATTTTAGATAGGTATGTTTGCCTTTGTTAGAGCTATTGTCCATTGCCATTTTTTTAATTTGACACAGTGAACATGTGCCAAATGTATGACCATTTTACAATGTGGGACCTATGTACACAATTTGCTGGCTAAACCTTGCTATACATCCTTGTTATCATTCTACTTGTGTCTTATCCAGTATATTTTTTCACATCCACGTGCGCAGCCTGCTATATTCATCTTGCTGTACTGATAAATGTTTGAACATATTATACATGTCATTCATATATGTTATGTCTAGTGACCTTAATTTAATTTACATTCCATTTATGCCACTGACACATATACATGCACATGTACACCAGTGTATTGCCTTTGACATAGCATATGTATGTTACATACACACATTCCATTACACATTTGTTTGGTTGTATACAGTTACTTCTGTATGGATCAGTCTTTGCTGCTTTTCTGCAGTACGTTTGTTTGGAACTGTGCTTGGTTGTTTGCCTTTCATATGCATGCCTGTAGGTTTGGCTCTGTCCTCTCAAGTTATGTATCATTGTTTGACCTGCATTTAGATATGTATTTATTCAACCAATGTGTACTGTGATCCTTTGTTTATTACCCTACAACACACACCATTGGATATACAGATCCAGGTATGACTGCAACACAATTTGCAACATGTGGTAACATGATAGTGCATAGGTAGATTTGCTTTTTTGCATTTCACCATGCCTGGCATGCATCCCCACCCTCTGTTTGTCAAGTTTGCATTGCCTGTGTTGTACAGTTGTGCAGTGTGATTTTTTGTGTAACTTACCTGTCCTTAATGTTTTTTTTTTTCCCAACCTTTGTCTATCTTGTGTTGTGCTATTTGTTCTATGGGTATATGTATTAGATTACCTTCACCTCCTCTGTCCCTATGTTTACCTTTCCTTACATTCTTTAAAACAACAGAAAAAATTGGACCTCCTCCCATTAAAAAAAATTATCCATGCCTGTCTGACATTCCCTCAGATTTACCTTTTCCAACATCCTTCATATTTGTCCCTCTTATTCACCCATACCCAAATCTTCTTTTCTATCTCCCAATTTCCTTGGGTGTGTGCATTACTTGAGTTCCCTATACAAGTCTTGAACCCATTGTTAGTGAGTATTAGCTATGGCAATGTGGCTGTGATTGCCCTTTGCTTTAATTTTTTTTTTTAATTAGGAAATTTATGGATTCCATCAGAATCTGTAAGTCCAAGTTGATATTTTTTAATCCTACATATATTATGTAGATATCTGTAGTTGTCTCTGGGTTTTATGTAATGAGTGATATAAATATATATGCATTACAAATAGCCTTGCAGCTTGGAAGCATGTATTAGAAGTTAGTGGATGGTGTACAGAAACATCTATGGCTGTTTGACATGTTTCTTTGTGTACTCCTATAAACTTATGTTACGAATGCCATGTGGCTTACTTTGGGATACCTGACATTTTAATATGTTTCTATTTGGTAATGGAGTCAGTGACATTCTTTCGTTGTCTGTAACCTTACTGTACAGATATTGGTATATTTCTAAATGACTATCAATATTATTGATTTGTGATGATCATCTTTCTATTTGTTTGTTAATGTACAATATTAGTGGATAACCATTTCTTATAATTACAAATTACTTGTACATTTCTATAGTGCACCATTGGAACTGCGTACTCCTTTACGCTCTGAGGTATTCTGGGTTTCTTGCCATATATTAGTTCATTGCAATGTTATACATAAGTTTCATGCTTACATTGGCATAATTCACCAAATTCCATGAACTTTATGGAATCTGGCCCATTGTCTCCTTAATGATTGTTTGGATGCATACAAAGTAGAATCTGAAGTGTAGATTCCAAATTTGTGTTTTTAACTTTATTGTTGTCACAGTTTTGACAATTTTTGACATAAAAACATGTTATTAAGTAAAGAAATGTTGTGCACATCAGAACTTATCTCTTATTCCCTTCCTGATATATGTGTAGGAGGTGTCCTTTCTTGGTCAACATTTTGCTGGTATCTTATAGTCTGAAATAGCCAACATTTGGGTCAAGCAGAAGTTATGTTTTTCATGTTCCCACAGCTAGAAGACAAATATATCAAGTGCCCATTTTATTTTATTTTATTTTATTTTTTTAAGTAGTCTGTCACTGGATTGTTTTAGGAGGTATTGCCTCTTCATTAGCTCTAAGCAGCATTCCTAGTGATAACTGTATACAGCTCCAGCATTCAGAATGAAGTATAGACCACTTTTGAAGAAATACATGCCCATATCTCAGCCCATTTTCAAATATGCAGGAGTTTTGCTCAGTTTAGAATTATTTGATTATTGTGCTTTGAATCCCACGGTAGGTAAACTGCAGCAGCAGTATACCAGTCAGGAATGATACTCTCTGCTTTAGCAGAATGACTAACGATTTCACATTATCAGGGCAAAGCGATTCCAGGAAGTAGTATTGGAAGTAATTCTGCTCATGTGCCATAGTACTAGCAAAATTTTATTCTTCTTCTTCATCTTTTTAGTTAAACAAACATAAAGAAAATATATTGCCGTTTCTATGACTGGCATGCACTTCTAAGCATTCTACATTGACTGTAGCAGTTTGGGTGATTAATTCTTTCATTGTACATTCTCTCTGAGGCAGGAAATGTAGGACTGGAATCAGTGAAGGAGTAGACCGATGTAGGAATTGAAATTGGAAAGGTGAAAGAAGTATTATGTTTGGAAAAGCAGTGGGAGAGTGGAGCATACCCCTCAACTTACCCTGACTTGTAGGCACACCCACTAATTTTGACTCAAATTTCAGAATGCGATTCCAAAAATTCAACATTTTTTTGAGAAATGCCAGTAGTTAAACAATGTTCAAATTTGGGGCCTTTTGTGAAACTATCATTGCTTCTACCTAATTATGGTATAAACGGTGGAGGGCTATGAAGTAGAACCAAACTGGAATGGTAAAAATGAGACATGTAGAGGGTGGAGGTAGCTACTCTAGTCCAGGCCTAAGAGAATTGTGTTAAAGCAGTTATGGTTTAAGTCTTTTAGAGGAGGCAGGACTTGTAGTAATTACAGAGAGATTAAATTGATCAGTCACAGCATGCAGTTATGAGAAAGAGTAGTGGAAGCTAGGTTAAGAAGGGAGGTGATGATTAGTGATCAGCAGTATGGTTTCATGCCAGGAAAGAGCCCTATGGATGCGATGTTTGTTCTGAGAGTGTTGATGGAGAAGTACAGAGAAGGTCAGAAGGAGTTGCATTGTGTCTTTGTGGATTTAGAGAAAGCATATGACAGGGTGCCTAGAGAGGAGTTGTGGTATTGTATGAGGAAGTCAGGAGTGCCAGAGAAGTATGTAAGAGTGGTACAGGATATGTACAAGGGTAGTGTGACAGTGGTGAGGTCTGCAGTGGGAGTGACAGGTGCGTTTAAGGTGGAGGTGGCATTACATCAAGGATCAGCTCTGACCCCTTTCTTATTTGCAATGGTGATGGACAGGTTGACAGACAAGATCAGACAGGAGTCCCTGTGGACAATGATGTTTGCAGATGACATTGTGATCTGTAGTGAGAGTAGGGAACAGGTGGAGAAGATCCTAGAAAGGTGGAGATATGCTCTAGAGAGAAGAGGAATGAAGGACAGCAAGGCTAAGACAGAATATATGTGTGTGAATGAGAGGGAGGATAGAGGAATGGTGAGGATGCAGGGAGTAGAGTTGGGGAAGGCGGATGAGTTTAAGTACTTGGGATCAACAGTTCAGAGTAATGGTGAGTGTAGAAGAGAGGTGAAGAAGAGAGTACAGGCAGGATGGAGTGAGTGGAGAAGAGTGTCAGGAGTGATTTGTGACAGACGAGTACCAGTAAGAGTGAAAGGGAAGGTCTACAAGATGGTAGCGAGACCAGCTATGTTATATGGGTTGGAAACAGTGGCACTGACAAAAAGGTAGGAGTCAGAGCTTGACATGGCAGAGTTGAAGATGTTAACATTTGCACTGGGTATGACGAGGATGGACAGGATTAGGAATAAGTATATTAGAGGGTCATCCCAGGTTGGAAGGTTTGGAGACAAAGCCAGAGAGGGAAGATTACATTGATTTGGACATGTGCTGAGGAGGGATGCAGAGTGTATTGGTAAAAAGATGCTAAGGATGAAGCTGCCAGGTAACAGGAAAAGAGGGAGGCCTAAGATAAGGTTTATGGATGTGGTGAGAGAGGACATGCAGGTGGTTGGTGTGACAGAGCAAGATGCAGAGGACAGGAAGAAATGGAAACAGTTGATCAGCTGTGGTGACCCCAAACGGGAGCAGCCGAAAGAAGAAGAAGAGCGGAGACAGGACTTGGAGCTGAATTTGCATAATAAATATGGAAACCTGATGGAGGATCTTGTACAGAGTAATGATACAGGGTGATACATATACAGTGGTGCATGGGAGGTATAATTCAATAAGAAGACAGCAAAATGTACACATGCAAGAAAAAGAAATAGAGGCTGAGCACCTTAGGCAGAATTTTTAATATCAGAAGAGTGAAAGATGGACTGAGGGAAAATAAATACACTACTCTTTTGTAAACAATAAAATTGGCATACTTTGTTATGCATGATGCAGTGTGCGTTCAGTATCCCAAGTTATTTGCAGGTAGAATATTAAGTAGCTAGGTATCTTCTGCACTTCCTGCCCCATGATTGACCATTATGGTTGCACTTAAGTAAGTTGTTATGTCAGTCTGAATTAAGACTGTGTCTATAGGAAATAAAGTATGCTATTGAAGCCTCCAGCCCTATTTACAAGACATTCCCATGGATTCAGAAAGAACTCCACCACTGAAAGTACAAACTGTGGCCAAAAGGGAATTAATTCACATTGTAGATCACAGATCCATACAGTCAGTCCATAATGCCAGACAATAGAGTTTCATTCATCTTATGTTCACAAAGTGCATCAAAATTCTAGATCTGTTGTTTTTTTAACAGTTCAGTGAGTCCAATGATAATTTTCCTTGGTGTCATCTAGTCTTTTCTCAGCTTTGTTCTGAAGCCTGCCCCATAGGGAGACACCCCCACTGCAGCCAAGTGTCCTTGATTTTATAGACTGATCCTACTCTTTTCTCTTTTACATGCCCTGTCCATCATTACTCACTCTCTTATACATGCCCTGTCCATCATTACTCACTCTCTTATACATGCCCTGTCCATCATTACTCACTCTCTTATACATGCCCTGTCCATCATTACTCACTCTCTTATACATGCCCTGTCCATCATTACTCACTCTCTTATACATGCCCTGTCCATCATTAGTCACTCTCTTATACATGCCCTGTCCATCATTACTCACTGTCTTATACATGCCCTGTCCATCATTACTCACTCTCTTATACATGCCCTGTCCATCATTACTCACTCTCTTATACATGCCCTGTCCATCATTACGCACTCTCTTATACATGCCCTGTCCATCATTACTCACTCTCTTATACATGCCCTGTCCATCATTAGTCACTCTCTTATACATGCCCTGTCCATCATTACTCACTGTCTTATACATGCCCTGTCCATCATTACTCACTCTCTTATACATGCCCTGTCCATCATTACTCACTCTCTTATACATGCCCTGTCCATCATTACTCACTCTCTTATACATGCCCTGTCCATCATTACTCACTCTCTTATACATGCCCTGTCCATCATTAGTCACTCTCTTATACATGCTCTGTCCATCATTACTCACTCTCTTATACATGCCCTGTCCATCATTACTCACTCTCTTATACATGCCCTGTCCATCATTACTCACTCTCTTATACATGCCCTGTCCATCATTAGTCACTCTCTTATACATGCCCTGTCCATCATTACTCACTGTCTTATACATGCCCTGTCCATCATTACTCACTCTCTTATACATGCCCTGTCCATCATTACTCACTCTCTTATACATGCCCTGTCCATCATTACTCACTCTCTTATACATGCCCTGTCCATCATTACTCACTCTCTTATACATGCCCTGTCCATCATTAGTCACTCTCTTATACATGCTCTGTCCATCATTACTCACTCTCTTATACATGCCCTGTCCATCATTACTCACTCTCTTATACATGCCCTGTCCATCATTACTCACTCTCTTATACATGCCCTGTCCATCATTACTCACAGATACTTGCAATCTGAGAATAATGCCAGACAGAGTTTCATTCTTTGTATTCTGTAAAAAAATACCCTTTATGCCAACTTCCCGGATAACACTTGTGCTAATTTAACAATGCAGAGTTTGAAGCCCCCCTTTTACATTAACGGTTTTCTTTCAAAGACTTGAGTAGTATGTAATGACTATCCATGATATCTAGTGGTGGTGGACAGAGCAAACTCACTCATTAAAAAGCTTTGTGAGAGTAGAGAGGGTACCGGATTTGAATTTTTGTAAGCATCTCTCATTCCACAAAATATAACCATTCTGAATTGTGCCCATCTTGTTAGACATGTGAACATATTATTCGGCAAGGAAGATATTTTTGTTTATATTCTTTTATAACTGTTGTATTAAAATCTAACCACAGCTAATTATACAAGCTGATAGCAACAACTAAAATGAACACACAAGCCAAAGTTATGAACAAAATAATAGCCAGCCTATTTAATAGTTTATACAGAATGAACTTTCCTTATGAAATCTTAACCCACCCTGCCAGCCCCAAAACACAGTATACATAGTCTAGATATTGGTAGTGATCTTGGAGAAGAAAGTGATGACATGCCCTTGGAAATCAGGAGGTACACCTCATCCTAGTGATTTAGGAGAGTTTCTCTTAGAACTTGTCTTAAATGATACCAATAGTTACGTGTCTAGGTTGAATTTTTTACATCTTTATTAACATCAGCCTCTAGAAGTTTGAGCAGAATACAAACCCTTATAGACCTTCATCTGAAAAGCTTGTCTGCCATCTCTAATTCCTTGGACCACCCTTCAAAAATTGTATTTACTGTGTTGTGTTGATGTTCTGGCTTAAAGTTTTACAGGCGAAGTTGCAAGATCCTAATACGTTGCAGATCATACATTTGCCTGATAATCTCTTCATTTCTTTTTTCAACTTGATATTTCATGACATCTCCTTTAGTTAATGATTTGTAATGATTCCAGCTTTCCTGGCAACCCAGTACTACATTACTTTGTAAACTTTGTAACTAAAATCAAAACTTTGAAATGAGAATTTTGTAGCAAGTACACAAGAAGCTTCTGATGTTTTAAGCTTTCCTAATAATCTGGAAGCTTTAAACATATCAACAGGGGCGTATGAACAGAATATCATGAGGCCTACCTCCATCCTCTCCAATAGATGCAAATATTCTTTATTTACAAAAGAAACTTCGTCAATTCTAGACCAGTTTCTAAATTTTAGGGAATCGTAAGCATACTGTAAATACTTCACATTATCAAGTTTTTCCTCTATATACCAGTTAACCCTAGATCTGTAAAATATCACTGCAAAACTTTTCCACAGAAGTTCTTTGAACTTCCCTTAAACCATGACTCACCTTGTACGAGTCCAAAATCATATTCAAATCTCCTGCAATAATAGCAATCATGTCTCTAAAAGTTATTATTTATCTCATGATAAACTTCAGATTATTAATTGTACACATGGCAGGATAAAAATACAAGCTATAGTCAATTTAGCCCCCATAGCATCCTCTAACCTCTCCTCTATTTCAAACTACCTGCCAAGAGCATCTTATAACTTCTCCAGTTTCAAACAGCTGTGCTCCATGATAAAGGACCACATCTCTCTCCACCCTGCCCCCCAGGGGTAGCAAGCAGATGCTGTTTCTTCATATCCATATCTACCCAACCTTGCATGATTCTCCTAATTCACACATCTTCTGAAGAAGCAGAATATTTGTTCTATATTTAGTTCCTGCAGACAACATTATCTCTCTTTCTTTTGACTTTTGTTAGTTAACCCATTAACATTCCAACTAATTATTCATAGCCAAGTCCTTCCACACAAGTCACTGACAATCACATTTACCAAGAACTGAGAGGAAATCATCCAAACTAGTCTAAAATATTCCACACATCTTCAAAATCCTTTTCAATTGGAAGAATAGCTCTGTTCTAATATATTTAGTTATTAGAAAGACATCACTTTTATATAGTGTCCAAAACTTCCTTTATGAAATCCATCAACACCAGGATTGGTGAATCCACCAACCTATTATCACTAAACAGCTAAACATAACACTTTTGCAAAAAAAAAATCCAGCATAGTACTAACAGTTTACAGAGTGCTCTTTTTTCCAGGGAGGGAGCAAAAGCTCCTAAATCAATGCTCGTCTTCTGTCTCCATCAACTAATTACAAGTCTACAAATAAACTCTTGATAATTGCTATCCTTTGGTGTTTCAGGTATCCTACAGAGTCTTAAATTTTGTCTCCTTATCCAGTCTTCTAATTATATTAATTTTAATCCATATAATCTAAATGGACCTCCAATGCTTCTTCCAGCTTTCAGTTCCATTTTGTCATCAATCGAGGATTGAAAGGCATCAAAATTATTATTTACAGTTGCTTCTATTTCAGTAAACATCATGTTGTAACTCTCCGTTGTTGGAGGGAATACTTCCTACTGTGGATCTCATCTAATATGATGTTAAGAGATTCCTGATCATTTTAAAGAAGTCATGCTTAGCAATTCCAATATCCTTTTTTACCATGGGTCGTACTCTCATGGTTTCACTCCTAGCTCACAAATTTAAACTCTGTGTCTCAGATATTTCCCTCTAGAGCTTTTGGACATGGAAAGCAAAAAAAAAAAAAAAAACAGAGATTTGTGATGATTTAGCTACTGCTTTAGTTGTTGAAATATACTCATAGACAAAGGGAAGATGCCTTCCAAACTCTACTATGCATAGAGAAAACAGAGATCACAAGATTCAGAAGAATGCCATGCTGTCAGTCTATATAGTCAGTTTACTTTGTTTTACTTAATTTATATTATTTTAATTTGCATTTGTTTACAAGGAGCAGGGCTGGTGAAATGACCAGTTCCAGACATAATCTGGGCTTAGAGAGCATCAGTACAAAAGAAACCCAGCTAATAATATTTATGGAATGCAGTAAACACATCTCACCTATCTGCAAGGCTTTCAGTATTTTGATATAATAAATGACATGACATGGTATGTCGTTTATCCTACAAAGTGGTCTTATTTTTGGTTTCTGTTTCACAAGACTATGAGAGTGAAGCAGAAGAAGACAGAGATGAGTATGTCCAAGGGTGCTATCGCTGAAATGCTGAGGGACAATAACACACTTGTAGGAGTGGAAGGAAGGGGGCCAGAAATAGGATGGAGCCTAAAGGTAACTCATCCACCCTATCAGGAGCCTCATGGAGTGGAACTTGTTCTTCAGCAACAGGGGGTGGGGTGGAGGGAAATGTTTGTGTAAAAGTCAGCATGGTAAAATGGAAGTTAGGAATGATATCACCTTCCATCAAAAGTAGAAAAATTCAGGACAGGCTAAAGTAGCATGAAGGGTTGCAATGCTTCTTTAAGAAACTAAACTAAAGGTGTGAGAGAGAGAGAAGGTACTGTCTAGAATACTTTAGTGGGGAGGTAGACAACAATCCAAGAGAGTGTCAGTATTATTAACTCATTCCCTCCAATGATCCTCTGGAAGCTTGCACTGTAACTTCCAGGGGGTGAAGCCTACGCTTTTTGATGTAATCAAATTATGCCCTCAGACTTCAAACAAATGCTCATGTCTCTGGAATCGTAGGAGTTACTAAGAAGTGTAAATGTCAAACTGTTCAGCACAAAGTATTTTTATAGTGGTAGTGTTCTTTAGGTTCTATATCTTACACACTGAACTTTGTAAGTCACAGTAAACACAGTAACTATTAAGTTTGTAGTATCTCAGCCACTACTCAAGTTACACACATGCTGCCAGCAGCATTTGTTCATCCAGCTGAGAGACTTCATCTTAGACTAATCAGTTCTGTCTGTGCCATTTGATTGCCATGATATTTCGAATAACATGACGTTTATGACAATATAAATAAATAACGTATGAACAGCAATTAATTTATCTTTATCTGCACTAGACAGAAGTCAATACAATTGTATTTACCTTTGTTTAAGCTTTAAGATGAAATATCTTAACACTTTGTGAATAGTATGCTATTGGAATTATTAATACAGATTTGACAAGCAATATTTCATGCTTAGAAGCACAATAGGATGTAACTACAGAAACACCTGGAGGCATCACTCGGCTGAGTTAAGTAAGGAACTACAGGTAACAGTTGAATGAAGAAAAAAGGTCAAGGACAGTGGGTTATAGGACAAGTGAGATTGACAGGGAGAAGATGGGGAATATGGAAAATATACACTCTGAATAATAAGGGAGGGCTTCGATACAACATTATTTGAGGGGTAGGGCATGCAGTCATAGCAGGGGACATCAACCTTTTCTACATGCAAAAAAAGGATAATTATTTTAGAAAATGGTACTGTAACAAGAAAACTAAACAAGACACAGAGGAAAAACTGGCCGGGCAGTGGGTAGTGTGTGTTTTTATGGTGGTGGTGGGGGGGGGGGGTGACCTATGTAGAAAGCTGCATCTAGAAAATATGAACTGCATATTCACTCAAAATTGCTTAGTATAGGCCAGCGGATATGATTAAATCTTATGGAAGGAGAATCTAAGAGGGAACGTGAAAGAGACAGAGATACAGAAGAGACACGTCTCATACCTATTGCCAGAGTTAATGCAGGAAAAGACAGAGAGGAGGAGAGGGGGACTGTCTGTCAGTGTGATAGAGTGACACTGGTGAGAGGGCATAAAAACTGCAGTGATGGTGTGGATCATGAAGGAGAAAGATAGAATGTGAGGCAAAAAGTTAGGGAGATCTAAGAATTAGAGAGGCAACCCACAGATGTGCAGAAGAGGATATGAGTAGAAAAGGTAGACAGAGAAAAGTTGCCAACACTAAGGGACTCTGGCTAACAAAGTTTGCAGATGACTACAATCTGGGAGCCTTTATTGAATCCCCAAATGATGTGGATACTCTACAAAAGGGCCTTACAGAAACAGATGCTTGGTGCCAGAGCCAAGGGCTCAAGCTCAAAGCCAAGAAATGTATAGTTATACCCTTTGGGAAAAAACATGTACCTGTGAATTACCACATGGGTGGCAGTACACTAAACACCAAAAGTGTGATAAGAGACTTAAGGACACAGGTGGACAGTGATCTCACCTTTGATAACCACATCGCTACAACAGTCAGGAAATCCTTCTATGTGGCACACCTCATCACTAAGGGCTTTTCATCCAGAAAAAAGGAGGTCCTTGTCCCACTGTACTCATCCCTCATTAGACCCATTATAGAATACAATGCCCCATTTGGTATGTACCTCTCAAGACATCTTCAGCAACTGGAAAGGCCACAGGAATAATTCACTAAAAGAATCACAGGCCTAAAGCAGATGCCATATGCTGACCGTCTAAAAAAACTCCACCTATACTCTGTGGCATATCGTCTACTCAGAGGCAATCACTGCTTAATATACAAGGCCATGTCAAACTCAGAGCTGTTGGACATGCTACACTTAAAGAAATCCCAATCCCTCAGAGACACATGCTCCAGGGATCTAAACCTTGTCGTCACAATGAACAAAACATGCTGGAGGGATAGATTCCTGACCCAGAGACTCCCCAGACTCTGGAATAGACTGCCCATACATGTCAAGCCTCTTTGGCCCTTTTCAAAAGGAACCTTGATGATTGGATGGGAGATAGGAAATTCACCCCGGGGATCACATCAGTCACCCTGCTAGACAGGGGTCCAGGGAAGTAAATTCTGTGAGAAGAAATATCCAGGGAATTGTTATGGCTAGGCTTGTATAGGCCCTAGGGTCGATAGCCTAGTACCAACCTATGAACATATGAACCTATGCAGATGCAGGAGACCATAATGAAAACAGAACTTGAAGGTAGGGTGACAACAATAATCAACCTGGAGCTGTAGTTCACAAAGAA
The DNA here is from genome assembly GCF_019279795.1 of Protopterus annectens. Classification (NCBI taxonomy): domain Eukaryota; kingdom Metazoa; phylum Chordata; order Ceratodontiformes; family Protopteridae; genus Protopterus; species Protopterus annectens. The sequence continues at coordinate 1,369,890,475 of NC_056743.1, forward strand.
TTACTGGAGGATAGAGGGAGAAGAGCAGTTGAAATTATTAACAAAAAACTACAAAAAGAATAGGAAAGGAGAGGGAAAAAGAAGAACAGAAAATAAAAGGAAAGGAAAAAAGAGGAGCATCGAATAAGGGCATCACAAGAAAAGAGATGAAGAAGACAACAAGGACAATGAAAGTCAAGAAGGTGGGGGGACCAGATGGATATCCAGTAGAATTCTACATGCAGGGAGGGTAGATGACACGCAGGGCACTAGTGGAGGAGTTTGAGAGGATTATCAGGGCAAGTGACATACAAAATGTGATAAAAAGGGACAGATTATTGATAATGACAAAAGAAGGGGGACAGACAGAAGTTAAACAGCTGTAAGCCAATCCTACTCTAAATAAAGACATCAAAATGCTGGTAAGGATACCAGCCAGGAGATTAGAGAACATACTCTTACACATAGTTCAACTGGAAAAGAGATGATTTATCAAGAAGAGGAGCGTAGAGATGAAATAGTGGGACTAAACAGAATTTGTGGGGATGGAGGAGCAAAAAAATAAGAAACAAAGCAGGAGTGGTCTTTTTTGATTTCCAAAAAGCATCTGACACAGTTAAATGGGGATACCTATTAGGTGGGGATACCCATGTAAAGTTCTACAGACAAATAATATGGTGGACAAACTTATAAGATTGATGCAGGAATGTACATGAGCACAGAAACTGAGATAGTAATAAATGGGGACAGAGCAGAAACTGTGGGAGTAGAGAAAGGAACCAGTCAAGGGAGTACACTGTCACCAGCTCTGTTCACACTTGCTGTATAGGAAGTAGCTCTCAAGAAGACCGGGGGTGGGGGGAGTGGAATCACAATTTCTGCAGTTCATAGATAACTATATGCTGCTATCAGATGAGACAGAAGCAGCACCAGAGATGGTGCTGAAGGAGTTTCCAAGGTTTGAAGTGGCAACAGAGATATGCTGCAGCAGGAACACAGTGCTGGTCATGATAAGATGAGGAATGGGCAAGGAGGGGTGAAACATGCAGAAAGCAGAATTCTCAAACTGCCTAGAACTTCTAGTGGGCAGTGCATTTTCAGAAATGATACAGAAGAGGAAATGAGGACCAACATTAATAGAATAATGGAGATCAGAGGACAAGACATTTATTCACTTGGGAAGAGTGAATGTAGTGAGAACGATGGTGTGGCCTATAATAAAGCATACACTAACACATTCGGAGTCTATGCCAAATGTTCAAACTACACATAATTTGAATGCTATTGCTAAGACAGACTAAAATCCTTTCAAATCACAAAGATTTGAATACACAAAACTTTAAATCAAACAGATTTGAACAAAACAAAAACTATTTTTTGCAAGGGTAAGCCCTCCTGCACCCCATAACACCTGTTAATTACATATACCAACACTGAGATCACAACACAATGGGGAAAGGGCAATTTCTCTGATCCCACTATACAGTGATCATACACACCTAAACAGCAACAATTTCAAAAAGTTCATTTTCGAACACTGCAGACAATTTAAATTCTCAATTCTTAATAGTTTTAACATTAAAATAAAACCTCATATCTGTTACTATATCAAATGGAGAGTAACAAAAATGCCAAGCATTGTAGAAAATTGGATAGAGAAAGACAAGGGGAGAAGATAAGTGAGAAACAAAGATTAAGCAGGAGAAAAGAAGTGGGACGTCCCACACATACCTTACCTTCATACTCTTTGACATACAATATAATCAGATGGATTGATAAAAATGGAAAGAAAGACAACCACAAAGAAGGTCTCCCACCAATCAATCTGGAAGTATATAAGGACAAAATGGGTGAGGCCCTGAAAAGGTAGACAGATATGATGGGGAGACAAATGAGAAGAAGAAGATATGAGGGGAAGAAGCTGGTGGAATTTCATAGGGAAGAGGCAGGCAGACAGGTGGAAAGCACTGGGGGTGAGGGACTTAAGATTAAAGGGAAGGGGAGCTGAGAGTGTTCAACGCCTTGGAAGACATGCCCAGAGAATATAGAATTCTGATAAGTGAGTGTTGGACATATAGAAGGCTAAAGGAAAAATGGACAAAAGTTGAAAAAAGTTGGATGAAGAACAGAGCAGGTTATTATGTGGCAGGTGCGTATGATAGGGTGAGGAAAATAATGTGGATATATAAGATGCCAAAAATGGTTGACATTAGATCCATTTTCAGCAGAGGCCTGGGGAGAAATTTTCCACAGGGATTAAAAAAATGACAATAATAGAACAACATGTTTCATTTGAATGATATTTAAGACATATGATATGAAGTTTTGACAGAAATTGCATAGCTGTATGAGGCACAATAGTAGGTGGATAATGTACATAATAATTTGCACTTTAACAGCTTAATGACCAGGGTATGTTAAAGACGTGAGAGAGTATAAACATAATCAATTTTAACTATAATATTCTCAAAGAATTTGTGGGGAAAATGTAGAAATGCGGGCTTAAGTGTGCCATGCTTGTAGCCTTTTAGAAAAGTCATATTGGACTTTATAAGCTTAAGATGTTTCATAGATGTTTTTTCTTCCTGTACATACAGGAGTTAAATGATGTAGTGTGGTACTGAAACAGCATATGGTGTTGATTTTATTCTGCCATGGTTACTGAGTCTGGGTTTGGAGAAGTTATGGCTAAGAAAAGGCACGTTTCCAGGAATGCAGAGGTCTTGGGTTTACTTCTTTCAGTGTTACGTAGGTCAGAAACTTGTGGAGGCATGAAAGATGATTATTTCATTATCCTGTTTAAGTCCATTATTATAGACTGCATTTATGAAAGTTGTACAGGGCTCTGGGATGGACAATCAAGATATTGAGAGCTTGGAAGTAGTTTAAGTCCCTAAGGGCTTTACCTATTCATATATTGTGGTGCTTTTATTGAAGAGTGTGCAGATAGGGAATAAGATACTATTGGAAGTGAAAGTGTTTGTAGTGGAAGAATAAAGGGGTCACTTTCACTAAAATAAGATTATGGCTATTAATAGTTCACAACGGGTTAAGGACTTGGGCATGTGTAGAGTAATGACTGTTAGTCTTTTAAAGGTAAATTACAGGATGTAATTTTCATAGGAAAAGAGGTTATATACAGTGTAACGGTTCTATAAACAATATACAAAATATCAAGTCCAAAGCCTGTAGAAAATAAACTAAAATACATATAGTAAAATGAAATAAATGTATATAATTTATTAATGTTACAACATGTGTTTCTCACAGTACAGTCTTTTAGTGCTTTTACGAAGCAAAAAATCATATAATTTATTGGTACAATGTCATGTTAATACATTTGTTTTTTTTTTTCAGCTCTAGATTAAACTGAATGAAAACCAACAGTGTGGATGAGTTAGGGAAGACAGTCCCAGATGTGGCTTTGCAGATTATTATTATTATTATTATTATTATTATTATTATTATTATTATTATTATTGTTGTTGGTGTTGCTGTTGTTATCCTTTGTTAGACATTTTTTCTTGCTCTTTGTGTTTGGAAAGTGAGTTAGGGGAAACAAGTGGTAGGTTGTTTGATGGTGGCAAAACATTCTCGTGGAAAATCTTGACATTTGGAAGAACTTTTTGAGCATAAAGGGTCACTGTGAGATTTAAACAAGGTATGACAAAATGTTATGGGTTGCACATATTAGAAATTGGGTCTCAGGGAGAGTTGTGCACACAATGTTCTAGATAAGATTTTAATAGAAGGCTGTAACAGGCTTTGAAATCACAAGTGGATGGGTTCAGTCATATTCGTGGAATCTGGCGCATTATGACAATATCAGCAGCAAAGTTGCAGGTAACAATGCAATATCTAAATGTGTCACAGTGAACTCTGACTATCTCGGTGTACAAAGGAGTATCTCTCTAGTATCAGCATACTGTATATCACTCTCAAGTATTCCATAAGCAATGAAAATCGATGTCAAAATATGATGTACCTTAACAAAGTTACAGCCAGGATCACACAATCTAAGCAGCCTGACATTCATAAAAACATATCAATAACAGAATCTCTCTAGTATGTTTACAAACAACTATGGAATACCTTCTGTTATTATAAAAATATGTTATCTACCACTTTTGTATTCTGAAGGCATCAGTAAATTTTCTAATAAAAAAAATTAATAAAGTTAAAGTGCAATCATGGCCACATAATCACATCTAACATTAGCTAACAATGGGTGCGAGATGTGTGGAAAACACAGACAATACACACACTCACACACACACACACACACACACACACACACACACACACACACACACACACACACACCCACACACCCACACAGAAGATGGGAGATAGAAAAGCAGACATGGGGTATACATAACAGGTATGTTGGAATAAAAACAATAAAGATAAAGTCAGAGTGACATGGGCAATTTATATTTTGATAGGAATAGGCTCCATTTTTGTTAAGAATTTGAAGGAATGGTAAATATAGGGAAAGAGGAGAATGCCATCACAGCAGATATACCCATAGAACAAATATCGCAACAAATGACAGACAATGGTTGAAAAAAAAAGTCAGAACAGGTAAGTTACACAGACATCATAATGCACAACGCAGGCAGTATCATATCATGACACATTGCAAACTGTTTGGCAGTCATAACTCGATGTGTATGACCAATGGTAGATGCGTGTTGTACAGTAATGAATAAGGATCACAATACACATTGGATAAACTCATGTTCAAGTAGCCTGTCAGCAGTGCAAGTGTAAGCCAAGCAATATCATAGATGAGCAAATGCAAATCTAGGAATGCTAGATAATTCCAGCAGAGGATAGAACTGAACCTCCACCCATACATGCAAACAACTAAGCACAGTGCCAAAAAGCAGTACTGCTGCAAAGCATCAAAATATCTGCCGTATATACGAGTAGGTATACAAAACCCAAACAAACATGTAATGGAATGCATATATGTGACACACATATGCCATGTCAAAGACAGCACACAGGTGTAGGAGCATATGTATGACTGTCTTTGGCCTAAATGGAACATACACGAAAGCAATGTCAATACACATGCACACACCAATAACGTAAGAATATTTGCATAAATCTAACACTATAGTGTAAAAAAAGTATCAGGTTGTGCCCATGAATTTCAACAATGTTCACTGGTTAACACACAAATATAACAAGAACAAAGATGTATTACTAACAGTAACCAGTGACTAGTGTGCAGATGTGCATGTGTAAAATGGCCATAGATTTGTCACATGTTGACCATGTCAACAATGTAATATATGACAATGGACAATAATTGTAACAAAGGCAAACATATCTGAAACACATATTATGTAACTATGAAGGTGGACAACCTGTGCCCATTTCAAGGCAATGAAAATGCAGGACAAGAAGATGAGATTACACATTGAAAATGCATGGGTACTCTCACAAGGTGCTGTTGAAGCCAACCTAAAATGCATTTAAGCAAATGGCAAATGTATGTCACATGTGCAGACTGTGATGTCCACCAAAATGAGCATGTATAAATCACACATACACAATAAAGTGCAATCATGTAACATCAATAGGCATGGTTAAGTAAGCTAAGAGTTTCAATCACATACCCATATACTGTCATACCAATGTGGAATAAACAACCGCAGGTGTATTTCACACACCCTGCTCATTACTGAGCAGAGGGCACTGCTGTGAGCATCATTACAGCACACTAACAATCAGTTGGTGAATGCTCATGTGTCAGAGGTACAATGGTGTTTCAGTATGGATCAGACTATATACAGAGACATGTACAATTATCAGATAATGTGTACAAAAATTTCCAGAAGGTGTAAACATATGTGAATAAGAAATGGATGTGGAAATTTAACATACAGCAAACACAGTACACTGCACTATTTCTTAATAAATTTTATCCTTATGAAGGTGTATATATGAATGTTATATTGGCATTCAATGCAGTCATAAAAGGAGGAATGCCCATAGGTATATGCCTTTATTATCAGCCTTGCAAACACATGGCACACAACGTGACATAATACTAGTGGGACAGCATGACAACTGTTATCCAAAACACATGGGCAAATGACATGTCCTTCTGTTGCACATACATGACATGACAATACACAAATCTTAATCATACCACTGTGGTAGTGCTGGACTATGGAAAACATGTGTTGTTTGTTTCTCTTAGAAAAACATGTTTACAGGGTAATTGCTAAAGCAGTACCTGCAGGTTAACTGCCACAATGCATGGACAGTTGACTATGGAAGTAAAGTGTAATTTGTTAATCATTGTCATGCACATGTTGAAATATAATTAAATGTCACACAATAATAACACATAAGCATGGCAGCCACATGGTATGTATGTACAACAGTGCATATACAGTCCAATCAATTATATGGCAATCAGCATGTTGGTAGCATAAAACAATTGGAGTACAAGGACAATACTCATAGACCTGAGGGACTACCTAAAGGGGATGAACATCACAAATGATCTCTTGAGCTATCTCCCTGAATGAGTCATGAATAGCCTGTGCCATGTCCTGGAAAAAATTCCCCGTCATGTCCCTTATCTGTTTTCAAAACATGAGTCACAACCTCCTGGATATGCCCCTAATAATCGTCTCTGTTGTTCCTGATGCCATCTCCTCCTGAGTGCAGCAGGGATGATGGCTCGTGCAGATACAGGTCAAGCTTCCTTGTCATTATCCTCATCATCATTATGATTGTCGTCATCTGAGTACTGTGGCAGTGTCCTGGCTTTTGCCTATCATCTACATCTGAATGGTGATCATCCACAGGTCCCATGCTCTGTCAAGATGAATTGCAACACAGGGCAGAGATTACATATGCATACCTGATACTATCTGTCTGCATAACATACCCACTGTGACACAATTAACAGGCAGAAAACAGTCCCCATGAAACTTTGGCCATAGTCCAGAGTACCACCGTATGCAATGTATGTCAGTAGTCAAAAAAATAACTGGGAAAAACAAATGTGTATCAGATTGCACTTTCCTATGAAGATCATAGCTGACCTTAAAATGAAACTCATGTGCACACCTGCAACACAAGATACATTAATTAACATCCCATCCACATCTGAGTACTGCATCTACAAATATGAGACTGATGGTGTATTAGCATGCATTAAAATTCTTATTTAAAACACAGTTCAAGTTGAAATGGTGCAAACATTAGCAAGTAACACAATTGAGACTGTATCCATCACAAAATGTGAGCAGTTCAATCAAGGCCATGCAATGGCCTGCATAACACAGCTTACCAGTGGAAATCATGACATGGCATCAACAGTTATTTACTGGCAAGCATTAAGCATGGGAAGCATACACATGAAACATAGCCTGACGTTTGAAGGGAAGCATGCCTGACAGTGTCTCATGCAACACCACCATAACTGAAATTTTACAGAAAAAAAGCTTGTAAATGACAACCCGTACACATCATTAGAACCATTGTTAAAAGAAAAAAAATCATGTTAAAAACATTCAGGATGTGACACATCTCCAAAGGGTTCTGACGATGTCTACAGATGTAGACGTGCTTAACAGTATTTGTGGATTATTAAAGTTTCAGTGAATTTTGGAATCTGTATTACTGGAGTTTGTGGTGCATATTCATGTATTCAAATTTTTGATTTTCATCAGCAGAATTGAATCATGCACAGAAATCCGCACAGGGTGATGACAATAAGTGTAATGACATGTAGCTATACAATAGCAATACAGACAGTACAGTATAACCGACATGTATTCTGCTGTCTGCCTTAATGTTCACAAGTCCTTCTACTTCTAGACAGCACCAGCAAATGGCAGATGAGTGTCTCCATACAATGTTATTGTGACCACTACTTATTATTGCCTCATCCTCATGTCATGGCACTGCTGCTTGCTGTGAAAATGATATTTACCTAGCACTGTACACTACAGGTACATCCCCCAAGCCATGCAGGTGCAAATTACAGATGTACCAGGTATGTTACCACAACAGGTTCATAGGCTGTAGCAATGTGTAGCAGACCTGTGATATATGATGTCAATGTCATGTGAGTATCAGCAGCTCCTGTTACTGGGTTGTATTTGCCATCCTGTCAGTATTCCATTACCTGCACACATGGCTGTGTTGTCTTTCTCTTTATTTTACCACTGCTGGAGCTGCAGTACAACACATGAACTCAGATCAGCAGGAGTCTGTCAATGATATGTTATTACCTATCTGTCATACATGTCATTGCTGTTATTGCTGTTGTTGTCCTCTGTTAATATTGTGACCTTTTTGACATTAATAGGACAGACTGCATCATCATGTGCATAAACAAGAGGTATGTCTATGTAATACCTTCTCTGTGTTTAACACTGTTCAAATGGTGCATGCTGACAATGATGTGATTAATAATGCTGACTTTGTTTCTCTACAGTAGTTGAAGCTTATCCCTCTTCAATTGCACTGCCTTCCCACGAGGACTTGTCAGGTGTTTATTATGTTTGCATTCATCACATATGTCATGTATGTTTGGTGTGTAACATCATTGTCAACTCCCTTTTATGTAGACTCTGTGATCCATACACAGACAATACCTAATAGTAAGTCAGTATTATCTGGAGCATTTCAATGCAATATGTGAGTCATATGTCTTCAGTGATATACAGCATGTGATGTAACCACACTGTACTGATCTCTGTCATCTGTCATTTAGCCCATCAACTGCCTGTATCCTCCATTAGCCCATCCACTGGTCTCGATGAGGGATCTGGTGGGTCTCAGTATCATAGCATGGCCTCTGGCATACAGTACAGTCTCAAATGGAGAGATGATAAAATCAGCAAGCAAAGGAGAGTAGTATTGCTGGAATTAAATTCATCCTCAAGTCTTGCTGAGTACCTTCATGAGGTGGACCCTGATTTTTTAAAAATCTCACCAAGGGGACAGTGATATATAGAATGTATTTTATATAGCATATGTCATGGAAAGAAGTAGGTTAAAAATAAAAAAGGAAGCTGGGTGCACAAGTCCCAGGATACAAAAAGTGCCCAATCCTGGTAGGTGCACTGGTGCCAGGACTGGAAAAAAATTGTTGGATCCTCACAATATGGAAACATTTCTATGATGGGGTTAGGCAGGGCTCAAGGTAAGGATGGCCTCCTGTTGTAGAAGGAAGTAGTTTTCCAAAAAAATCACAAAAACTGATAGACTAAAAAAAAAGATAGAGTGGACTATTGAGCATAAGAAAGAAACTGTGTATTGTTACTATTATACAAGAAGCCCAGAATTTTAGGACAGAAGATATACAAAAAGATTAAGAGAGAATTTCGAAGAAGAAAAATACTTGCAAAAGAAAAAACATCAAAATCTTCAAATGCTAATTTGTGTTCATTAATGCAACAGATTCATGGAAAGCATTATACAGACCAAGGAATCTTGGAACATTTGCAAAAAGAAGCAACTGAGGAAGTGTGAAAATATAAACAACAAAATCTTAAGATTTTTGAAAGGTATAAAAAAGAAATATGGACATCGGAAAGAAAGAGAGAGCTGACATGGTGCTATATTTATACAGAGAAGAAAGCCAAATTAATCAATACAAAAAAGAAGCCCCAGAGATATTCAAATAGAAATACAGGCAAAGACACACAGATATGTAAAATTTCACAAAGGGGGAGCATAGAAAAGAAGATTAGTAAAGTAGAAGTTAAAAAATAGAAGGTAAAGCTATGGAATACCTGTGAAGGATTTAGTGTACAAAATCTAACCAGGTGATATCGCAGCATGATGGAACAATGAGTCCCCCAAGTAAGGAGAAACAGGAAGAGCAGGAGACATCTGAAGAAGTATAGACATGGGAAAAAATTTGGTGCAGTAGTAGCAAAACTAATCAATACAAAAAGAGTAGCAGCAAAGATATATGAAGAGAAATACAGGCAAAGGCATCAGCATATGCAAAATATTACAATACAAAAAACAAGAAAACAAAATGAAAGTAAAAAGGAGGATTCGTAGTGCAAAAGTTAAAGAAATAGAAAATGATGTTATGGATTACCTGTGTCGTAAAGGATTTAGTTTAGAAAATCTAACTCTGATAACATCACAGCAGGATAGAACCCTCAAATTAAGGAAGAACCAGTGGAGCAGGAAACATCTGATCAGTTGCCATATGAAGTTACTTTGAAGCCTTCATTAGGAAACCAGTATAAAAATTCAGTTGGAGTTACAAAGCAAGGGAAGGAACTGGAAACTGTGACAACTCTGATGCAGTCAATGTTATGGAGTGACAGGGCCAGTGAGTTCCCATATGAAAGATGGATGACACAGGATGAAATTGAAGAGAATGTGGCACAGGAAGATGCTCTGGAACTCTCTATATAATGTCCACATGAAATGGAAAACAAAGAACGTGCCAATTTAGAAGAAAACGATCTAAGGGAAGAGTTGCTTGATTTAATAGAGATGGATAGACATATTAAGATCAGTGAAAGAAATAGACTGCAGAAAGTCAGTAAGACCCAAAATGTTTGAAGTTTGATAAAACAAATGAACACAATAATCAGGACTGTTCATACAAATTAATACAGTATAATAGAAGTAAATAGTATATATTTCTGTGGAGCTAAATCAGTAACAAAGTCTTACCACAAAAACACAGGACAGTAAGGGAAAGAAAGGGAAAAATCAAATCCCATCTTGAAAATATTGAAGCGAGAAAACTATAAAGCAATTAAGACAGGTAGTGTCATTGTTAGAAGAGTACAGAAGAGGGAGCAGATCAACAACATTACTCAGAAAAATAGATGTGATAAAAACAGCACACAGTATCAGAACATATCAGAATCTATCTTACACTTTTGCAAATAATAAACTAAAGATATCAGTTCATGCAGAAAAACTTAGTAGGTATGCAGATAAACATAAAGAAAATATAGCAAATAAACAATGTATTGATGATTCAAAAAGTTTTATAGAAAATTGGGAAACAAAGCAAAATGAACTGAAACACCACCAAAAAGAAGAAACAGACACATTTTTGAGAAATATCTATGAAAATCCTGTGGAACATAACAAAAGATACTGAATGGACAGAAGCAGGAAAAGAAAGAATAAGAAGTTCAAATGTACATAATATGAAATGAGATGAAGTAACAGTCAGTGAAATTGAAACAAAATTAAGAAAAGCTTCTAAATGGAACCCCCAGACCCAGATGCAGTACTTAACTTCTGGTAAAATCTTCTTTGTATGAAGATTTAGCCATGAGTATGAACTATTTATATGTGTATCCTGAATAGATGCCCCCCTGGTTAACAACTAGAAAAACAATAGTCCTCCTTAAGACTGAATCTGGAAATTATCCGAAAAACTATAGATCAATAACTTACCTTTAGACAATGTATAAACTATACACTGGGACTGATGCCTATAGAATTTATAGTCATTTAGAAGAAAACTCAATCATGGCAATAGAACAAAAAGGTAACAAAAGAAAGTCATATGGAACAAAGGATCATTTATTGTTAAATAAAGTCATAGAGAAGAACTATAAAAAGGGGAAAAAAACCTAAGTATGGCATGGATAGACTGCAAAAAATCATTTGACAACATCCCACATTTGTGGATAAAAGGGTGCTTACAAACGTATAAGATATACCCTACATTAATCAGTTGGATTACATCGACCATAAAACAGGGGCAAACCACTTTGCAGTTAAGCCATGATGAAGGACAAATTATTATTCCAGGGATTAAAATTCAAAGGAGGATATTCCAGGGTGAATCTTTGTCTCGGCTTCTCTTTTGTCATGTCCTTAACCCATTAAGCAGATTAGGTCATGGCTACAATGTATTTATTTAATTGTATTTATTTATTTCCATTAGTTTACTGGGAAAGTCTGACTGGGCAAAAAAAAATAGCCCATTTTCAGTGGAGTCCCAGGGAGAAAAATTCCACTGAGTACAATGTTGTCATAGTACAGTATTCATATAAGATACATAATGTGTACAGTACAATATTCATATAGGATACATGCTGAGAAATTAATATGAGGTATATTGTAGGGAAAAAAAGGTTAGAAAATGCAAAGTTAGTTTAAAAAGGACATACAATAATGCACATTTGAGATGCAAAGATAGAATGTTCTAGGGTTACGGCTTCCAGAAAACAAAAAAATGTAAAAACCTCTCATTTTCTTTTTGTAAATGATTTAAAGCTATACAGTTTGTCAGATGAGGAACTGAAATCTCAACTACAAGAAGTCAAAACTTTCTCAGATGATATAAGAATGTCAGTTGGTCTTGATAAATGTGCAAAAGTAACCTTTAAAGCAGAAAAGCTGCAACACCAGGAAAATATCAGTCTTCAACATGAAATTGATATAAAAGAACTTGAACAAGAGGAAGTATATAAATATTTAGGAACTGATGAAGGATCATTAATAAAGCATGAACAAATGTGAATAAACCTTAGTAAGGAATATTTCAAAAGACTAAAATTGATATAGAAAACAACTGTATACATTTTCCCTTTACAGAATAAAAGTATGTTATCTGTGGCATAATCCATAGAATCCCTGGCATCTACAGTACTGCAGCAGTGCCATAGTATAGTCAGGGTTCTCTGTGCTCTGACTGTGCTTATCCAATTGCCACATGGGAGAGGCAGGCCCCATCTTAGCAGAACTAACCTTGTTCATTGGGCATCAAACATCAATGTCTATTCTCCAACATGCACAAACATCTGCTGCTGGACCATCTGCTGTGTGCCCAGCAGTCATGGCCAGATATTCAAATCTCAATTATTTTCCTTCACCTTCACATGCTGGCATCATCCCTTCTGTTTCCTGTTTGGAGCAATCTGGGCCAAGTGTTTCCATACATGGCAGGAGGAGGCCAGATTGTGGTGTGAGACTTCAGCTTGGACAGCTTAAATTGCATTAGAGTAACATAGACATTTGATCCACTCTGTCTGGTAGTGTCATTCTCATTTTTTTTAATTTCTCCAAATCTTTTGGGTTTCTAATACCATGATGGGAATGGACCGTATTCCTAAGTCAAAGTATGATTAAAGTTCATGAAATTAGTATTGCTTCAATCTTTCATGTCAGCCAAAAGTGTTCTTCGCAGCACCCCTAAGTGCCCAGTAATGACTCCTTCTGCAATTTGTATGGAGGTCCATGTATTGGTAGCAATATCTAAGTATGACTGTAGATTCTTTTTTATAAGACCTGTTGCTCCTAGTTCTATTGGAACTGCCTCAGTATCATTCTTCCACATTCCTCTCATTTCTACCTGTAAATCCTGATATTTTTGACTTTGTGTTTCTCTATATGCAAGACACTGAAGTCACTAGGTGTAGCAATTTCAATTATCAATGCTACTTTTGTCTTCTTTTCATTGACCACTATATCTGTTTTTCACGCATCTATCATTTGAACTGTTGGTAATGGGTGATCCTATATGATGTAGACTTCATCATTTTCTGTGATGCTTTGTGACTCCCTTTTCCAGTGTTGTTCAGCTACTTCAATAGCATAATGTTTGCACAATCCCCAGTGCAACAGTCTTGCCACATTATTTTGCCTTTCAGTATACAGTCCTTCTGCCATTAGTATGTCATAACTAGCAATGAGGTGTGTGACTGTTTCCAGCTCTGTTTTACAAAACCTACATTTGTCTGTTTCTCCCACATGTGCAATGAACTTTGTAAACCAATTTGTGCATAGTCCACTATCTTGAGCCACCAATATTAACCTTTAATGTTTTGGTTTGAATGTGCCTCTCCAAAACCATTCCTGTATTTGATCCTGATTAACATGAGTTTTGTCCAGATGTTTTCTATACTTGCAACTATATTTATACACTTTTCACATTTCTTGCCTCCTCATCTGATCCTTCACCTTATATACTTTATTTTGTTTTTTGGCACATTCAGTTGCTGCCTGATTTTTATCTACTTCTTGTTTGATTTCCATTCCTGCTTAACGCTGATATGCTTCTGCTAGGCTAAGCAGGGAAGTTATCTGAGGTTTATTCTCCTCATGTTTCAAAACTTTCACTACATTTGGGCCTTGTGAGGTCAGCAGATACATCTGCAGTACCATGATTGCAGATCTGTACATGTAATCAATTTCAAGGAGGCCCATACCTCCTTTGAAATGAGGAATATATAATCTTGGTATGCACTGGATTTTATAAATCATTTGGTGAGCATGAAGCATCCTTCTTGTTTTCCTGTCTAATCTATTCAACACATTTTTGGGGCCAGTCAATCACTCCAAAACTATAAGTTAGTACAGAAAGAGCAAATTTGTTTATAGCCTGAATTTTGTTCCTATATGTCAATGCTGTTTTCAGGATTAATTTAAGTTTTCTAAAATATTCCTTACTAAGTTTTATTCACATTTGTTCATGTTTTTTTGTTGATCCTTCATCAATTCCCAGATATTTATACACTCCCTCTTGCTCAAGTTGTTTTATATCACAGCCTTGTCCCAGACTGATGTTTTCTTGGTGCTGCAGTTTCCCTGCTTTAAAGTTAGCTTTTGCATACTTATCAAGACCATGTTTCCAGACCAATTTTTATATCAACTGAAAAAGTTTTGACTACTTGCAGTTGTGCTTTCAGTTCCTCATCTGATGAGCCATACAGTTTTAAATCAACAAAGAGAAGATTTATTTATTTATTTATTTTACATTTGTTTACTGGGATGGTCCGACTGGGACAGTGCCCATTTTCAGTGGAGACCGGGGGAGAAAAGCTCCAGCCTAAGCTTACATACAAAGGCATCACATCTAGTAATAGAAATTATAGACAAAAACAAAATGAGTGTTTTTGCAGAATAAAAATTTAAAAACAAATATATATACATAGTATCAAAGAGAACAAGACTTTAAACATGAATATAGGCAAATATATGGTTGAATTTATATATATGGAGGAACATGACATTAGTTAGGAAATTAAGTAGGGAGAACTACTTAGGCAAAGTAGTGCATATAAGTCTTTATACTTTGTTGTTTTCTAGGAGCCAGATTATAGCCATGGCCTAATCTGTTACTTAGACAGCTAATGGGTTAAGGGCAAGATAGAACAGCAGTAGTGACAGTGAGTCACCCTGGAATATCCCCCCTTTCGATTTTTATCTCTGGTATAATAATTTGTCCTTTATCGTGGCTTAATTGCAAAGTGGTCTGCAACTATTTTATGTAGTTAATCAGTGTAGGGTATATCTTATACATTTTTAAGCACTCTTCTATCCATGAATTTGGGATACTATCAAATGTTTTTTTGTAGTCACTTCATGCCATACTTAGGTTCATCCCCCGTTTACAGTTCTCCACTGTAGATCAGAGTGCAAGTGATGTGTGCTGTATCTTTAAGAAGCATGTCAAGGCTGTATGTGCACATATAAATTCCAGACACGTGCAATCTCTAGTGCCATTTTGTAAGAGCAGCCACAGTGAGAGCATGCATGATCGCAGTTGTTAGTTTGTATATAAGTGACTTAAAGTCAGTACTCTTCTATACTGATGTGTGCATATAAAATAAAGCTGCTTAAACAGAACCCATGAAGACTCTTGTATTGCGTCCAGAATGGGACAGTGACATGGTGTCAGAACTGGGATTGAAGAGAATAAAATCCAAAGCTATGAGGTGCAGAGATGAGAGTGAAGGTAAAACTAAGAGAAATGAGCACAAAGAGAATCAGAAAAGAATTAAAGGAATTGTGAAGTGACATGGACTGTTTAGTCAATAGAAAAGACAAAAAGGGACATTACAAGGGCACAAACCGCATTATTACGCAAGCGGAAATCATGAAAATCTTAACTAAAAGGAAATGTTTAAAATTAAGGTATTTGATGAAATGATTAACAGTACAGCAAAACAAGAATGTTTAAAGATAGAATGAGCATGTTTAAAGTGTGTTTCAAGTAAAATTAGGTATGTTTAGAATAAAACAAGCATGAGAAAAGTACATTGGGCATGAAAAGGGCTTCAATGAGCAAAATGAATATAATAAGGGTAAAACGAATGCATTAAACAAAAGTAAAGCAAGATGACTGCATGTGTTTTGGCAAAGTGCAATGTTTTGGCATAACTATGACTTCGTATCGTATCAAGGGCATAAGTAAAGTTATTTGAAGCATCTCAAAGTATGTAGAAGTGCTTACAGTGTGCTTATTAGTGTGCATGTATTTTAAAGTGTTTATTGTGTGCAGTGCAACTATTTCATGAAATACAGTCAAAGTAGAGCCATTTTGAAAAGTTTCTTGTGCTGGGTGCGTCTATTCGCAAATTGTTGCCATTACAGAGTGTTTCTTGCACTGTAAAGATTTGCCTAGCCAGGTACCACCATTTTGGGGACATTTCAGTGTGTTGTATGCAGTTATTCATAAAGTGCGATTACTTTGAAATGTTATTGAGTTTAGGGCAAGAGATGTCCAGGTTATTTGCATCATGCAGTTATTTGAAATGCTTTTTAAAATGTTGATAAACAACTTTAGCATTGCAAAAAATGACATCACAAGAGTATTACAGTGCCCGAGAGTTTATTTCATTTCCATCATAAAGTTGTTTGAGATGTTTCTTACAATGATGACAATTGACTTTAGCAATGCAGAACGATATTACAAGAGTATTAACATGCCTTAGAAGTTTATTTTACAAAGTCAAGTTATTCAGAGGTACTATGAGTTGGTCCTTTAGCAGAATTTTGAAGAGCCCGAAAGGGATAGAAATTATTAGCATAATTACGAAGAGCACAAAAGGTATTGGACAAAGTTACAAATACTGGCATAAGTTTCTGGCATATGTGCATGTGTGTATGTTTGTGCTTATTTGCTAAACCCTTCACTGGTATGTGTTAATAGGCATAGATCTGGCAGACAGATTTCAGAAACCCCTACCACTTGTATTTAATCAGAATATTGCAGAGAACTGGAGAATATTTGAGCAAGAGTATGATATTTTTATACAAGCTGCTTATGCAGATAGAGATGTACGTACCAGGGCATTCATTTTGCTAAACCTAGCTGGGTCAGCGGCCATAGAAAGAGAGTTTTCATTTGTGTATGCGTCTGTAATATATGACAAAGAAGGTGAAAACCATCATATTTTTGCACAAGCTGAATCAAGAGAAAATAGTGTTTGAAGCACAAGTTCAGAGAAATGTGTAACCTCCAGACAGATATTACATTAGAGAGGCATGTGTTTTATATGAGAGATCAGAAACCAGGGGAAACATTTGCAGCTTATATAACTGATCTGAGAAACCGAGCTAAAATGTGTCAGTTTGGTGACTTAAAAGATGAGTTGATAAAGGGCAGGCCTGTGTGTGGTATTAACAGTGCTGCTGTGAAAAAGATTTTACTTCGTGATAGTGATTTAATGTTGAACAAGACCATAGAGATTAGTTAAATCCATGAGGTAACAGAAAAATACACAAGTATACTAGCGAGTGACAAGATCATGGTTTCAGTTGGCTCCAGAGCAAATGCAGACAGTATGCAACACATGGCAAATAAAAGCAGGTGCAAGCACGTGGCAGCTATAGGGTTTCCAAGGAAGACACACAGCTTTCCAGTAAATTCTAAAAAGGGACCCTGCTCCAGCTCAGTGCAGTACAAGCATGTATCAGCAAAATCCAAGTCTAGCTTTATTGTTAACAATCACAATTGTGGTGAACATCATGAGTCTAAAAGAGAGACGGGCTTAGCATTTGGTCAGCAATAAGTGTAAAAAATGGAACCATTTCCAAAAGTTTCGCAACTCAAGTAAGCCTCACATAGTTGTAAAGAAAGGTCACACAAAAAAGCAAGTTGATCAAGTAGAGTCAAAACAGTCAGCTTTCTATGTAGATAGTGTATCAGTGCTTGATGAAAGAGTTGATGCAGTAAATTTTTTAACAAAGAGCAAAGTGCTTTGTACTGTCTGGATTAATGGAAAATTCACAGAGCTTAAAGTAGACACTGGTTCAAAGTGTAATGTTATATCAGCAGATACATTTGCAAAAGTGAGAACTAACAAACAACTCAATGTAGCCAGTAGTGTGAGACTTGTTGCTTATCGAGGTGAAGAAATTCAAGCCAATGGTTCAGTGATTCTTTCATGTTATTTGGCCAAAATTTTTACAACTTGTCATTCTGTGTAGTCAGAAGTCCAGCGAAATCTTTAATGGGTCTCAAAGATAGTTTGAGAAGGAATCTGCTTTCTTTTGTTAAAGAAGTTCAACATGTAAGAGAATTTCCAAGTTCTAATTTTTCTGAAGCCATTTTCTCAGAATATGCTGATGTTTTCGATGACAAGTTAGGCAAACTTCCGGTTATGTATGACATAAGTTATACCCAGAGGTCACACCAGTAGTCAAACAAGCAAGAAGAGCTCTGATAGCTTTGCAGGACAAAGTTAAAGCTCAGTTGGATAAAATGGTGCAGCAAAGTGTGATTTGTCCAGTCACAGAACCAACTGAATGGATATTGTCCATGGTAGCAGCTCACAAAAAAAGGCTCAGATTAAATCAGAATATGTATTGACCCAAGACATCTGAGCAAAGCATTAAAGAGACAATATCTTCCAATGTGCACAGTCAAAGATGTTGCAGCTCTATTACCGAATAGCACTGTTTTCTCTTTCTTGGATATAATGAGTTCATTTTGGCAACTAATGCTTGATCACAAATGTTCATTTCTAACTACTTTTGGTACCCCATTTGTCAGATAGAGATTCCTAAGAATGCCATTGGGAATAAATTCTGCAAAGTGAAGTCTTTCAGTGTGCAATGGAGCAAATTTATTTGGGTTATCCTTGTGCCATAATACTCGATGATTTGTTAGTTGGAAGCAATGGTGAAGCAGAGCATGACAGAGACCAAAAGAAAGTTCTAGACATAGTACATGAAGTAAACTTGAAGATCAATCCTCTGAAGTACAAATACAGACTTCCAGAAGTTACCTACATAGGTCATTTATTCACAAGTTCAGGCTTGAGACCGGACCTTGACCAAGCAAACAACTATTCTTGATATATCAGCACCAGATAATGTACAAGCTCTACAACATTTTCTTGGCATGATCAACTATTTAGGAAAGTTTATATTGGACTTCTGTGAGTTGACAGCACCTTTAAGAGAGCTTATGTGCAAAAGTGCTGCATGGTCATGGTTGGAACAGCACCAGAAGGCATTTGAAGACTTTAAGCATAAAAGTATTACCCCACCTACATTAAGATACTATGATGTGAACAAACCAGTTACTCAAAATTTGGTCTTGGCACAGTTATACTTCAAGAGGGCAGACTAGTAGCCTATGCATCTAGAACACTTACCCCAAATGAAATGCAGTATGCTCAAATTGAGAAGGAGCTTTGACAATAGTATTTGGATGTTCAAAGTTTCATGATTATATTTATGGTCGAGTTAATCAGATTAAAACTGACCACCAACCTGTAGTTACTATTTTAAAGAAGCCTATATATTCTGCTCCAGCAAGATTATAAAGAATTATGCTCAAATTGCAAAAGTAAAATTTCAAAATGGTCTACATGAAAGGCAAATTGCTATATTTGTCTAATCCTTTATCCAGATCACCCAGAAAGACCACAGAACAGCTTCATGCAGAGAATTCTGACTTTGATGTGATGTCAGTGTGTAATTTTTCCACCACTAGACTTGATGAGTTAAGAGATCGGACTCAAACTGATCCAATTTTACAGAAGCTCAATCACTACATTAATGTTGGATAGCTGTCAAAGCAATCTAGTGTACCACCTGAAGTGCTAACCTATTTTCCTTCAGAGATGAATTGTTGATGGAAGATGGCATTATTTGTAAAGGTCCTAAAGTTGTTGTTCCTGCTTCCTTACAATAAGAGTATATCCAGATTTTGCATTGTGGTCATCCAGGGTCCACATCCACTAAGAAAAGACTGAAAGAATTAGTGTTTTGGCCTTCATTACCAAAATACATTTATAAAGTACTTTCTTCTTGTTCAGTATGCAATAGTACTAGACCGCATTTGCAAAGAGAACCACTTCAGCTAAGTCCAGTTCCTGAACTACCTTGGTCAATCATTACAACAGATATATTTGAGTGGAACAATCAACATTACTTGGTTTTGGCAGACTCTTATTGAAAATGGTTTGAGATTGATCTACTATCGAACCTTACATCCACTGCTGTCATTGCTAAGTTGAAATGTCATTTCACAGTTCATGGTAGCCCACACAAAGTTCTTTCTGGCAATGGTTCTCAATTTACTTTCCATTTGTTTCAGAAATTTGCAAAAGACTGGGACTTTGTACATGTCACTAGAAGTCCTGACCTCAGTCCAATGGTCTAGCTGAATGTGCAGTGCAGAGCACAAAGCAATTATCTGAAAGGTCAAAGCATAGGCAATATTGATGTGTTCTTGAATTTACTTAATTTCAGAAACATAGTCTTTGACAATATTCTTGGCTCACCTGCTCAAAAACTACTTTTCAAGCAAACTGAAACTGCACTACCCATTACTTCCAGTCTATTGAAACCTAAACTTAAGAACAATAAAACCATCAAGACTCAGTTGTTTAAGAAGTGTGGATATCCAGAAATCTAGTTATGACCGATTGAGCAGATTACTTTTTCCATTGAGGGAAGGAGAGACAGTACGAATCCAGACAACAAAAGGTTTTGATTGACTAGGACACATTACAGGCATCTGTGCCAAGCCAAGATCCTACCTGGTAGACTCTGAGGGTGTAGCATATAGGAGGAGTTGTAGACATCTTCTTCCTGTACCAGAATCATCATCACCATCACAACATTGTTTCTGTGATGCAGACTTCAAATCTAAGAGTGAATCAGACACTGTCCCCATACGATAATGTGTTCAAAATTCTGATTCCATTCCAGAAAATGTTCTGAACATTCTACAGGTCAAACGTTTTGCAGAGACAGTTCCAGTTGATAAATCTAATTCCCAGTTTTATGTCACACAATATGGGTGAGTATCAAAGCCTAGTTTGGAATATGCAGCAACATGGACTTGATTGTATATATATATATATATATATATATATATATATATATATATATATATATATATATAGATAGATATATATGCGGACTTAGTATTGTATAATATATGACAAAGAGTTACCTGTAATTTCTGTATGTCTAATAGGCTCATAGCATTGTATGATCTACTTCTCAAAGAGGGAAGATGTAGAACAAAGTGCAAGTGATGTGTGCTGTATCTTTAAGAAGCATGTCAAGACTGTACGTGCTCATATAAATTCCAGACACAGGGACTCCCTAGTGCCATTTTGTAAGAGTAGCCACAGTGAGAGCATGCATGATTGCAGTTGTTAGTTTGTATATAAGTTACTTAAGTTAAAGTCAGTAAGCTTCTATAGTGATGTGTTTGTATAAATTAAAGCTGCTTGAACAAAACCCATGAAGACTCTTCTATTGTGTCCAGAATGGGAGAGCGACATCCACTATAACTTTATTTAGCAACTGATGAGCCTCTGTTCCATATAACTTTCTTTTATTACCCTTTTCTTCTATTGCCATGATTGAATTTTCTTCTAAATGATGAAAAATACTGTCAGCATCAATTGCAGTATATACTTTTTACATGCTCACCATGTGGCAATGACATCTGTCTCTGTCTAGTGTTCATCGACAAGTCTGATGCCATGGGAGTCTGACAGTTTTACTAAACATAGCTGACTCCACTTATTACATTACTTAATCCATACTTTACAGCAATATATTTGGCTTGTGATATTAACAGCAGTTCTTCATTATGTCCTAAGTTGTTAACCTGTTTGCAGCTTTTTATAGTGGACAGATAGGAATGTGCTACACTGTTGTGTGTCCCTTAATGTGTGATATACACAGACACATCAGTATGAGTTTGTATGCATACCTGTGCCAGTGGTGCCCTGAGCTGATAATCCCTGTTGTGACAAATTTGTATATGTTCATAATGTTTTGTGTTATGATTATGTTGTTATGCCTGATGCTCAGTATGTACATCAACAGTGTATTTGCAAATAGATGTAATCTGTGTTGTTGTGGTTGGACAGTACCTAAACATCAATGCTTAATCTGTGTACTCATGTACAGGTGGCTTGTCATGACTCAAAGTTGTGTATCAGATGCTACTGTGTTGCCTGGGCCTGCTCTCATAATCACACTCTCTGACACCTACCCCTGTGTCTTCTGCTCCCTATGCCCTCCTGCTCCTTCTCTGATACCTTTGGAAAGTCCTCTCAGACATTTGGGGTTCTTAGGGTAGTTTACCCAAACATACAGCCAGAAGACTGCCATGTGCTCTAGTTAGCATGTTGTGTAGCATGACACATGCTATTATCATCTGTGCTGCATTCTCAGGTGTGTATTGCAGTGCAACCCCTAATATGTCCAAATCTCTGAACCCAACGTTCACTATACTTAACATATGTTCTATGGCATTTATTGTTGTTGCATGTGCTCTGTTGTAGGCCTGCTTTACAGGGTTTGATGGTTCTTGGTATGGGGTCATTAGTCATGGCTCAGGTGGTAACTGCAGTCACCTGTTGTGGGGAATAAACAGACATGTCATCTGCATGGATACTGCTGGGTGGGATGTTCTTAGCTTACATCCTAGCTGTCTTCCTGTATTTACACAGTAGTCTCTCAGGCATTTCACCTTGCTGGTATGTGTCCATCAGACCATTTCCCTCTATATGGCAGCATAATGGATACTTCCAGTGTGTTTTGCTATGAGGTTTGTTGCCATCTGCTGCACACAAAAACTGGTAGTTCAGGAATGGACAGCCCTTTATGTTAGTGTATATGTGTGCTTCTGGATGAACTGGGGTCTTGATAAGGATGTGGCTGCAATCTATTGCACCAAGTGCAAGTACATGGGGGGGGGTTGTGATGTTATAAAACTGGTGCATTATAGTTCTCCACTCCATGGTGGTGGATAGAAAGTATATGTAGTCATCCATGTTTCTGCACATTGCTGCCAGGAATTTTTGCGATATGACTGGCAGCCATCTGTGATGCTCACAGAGCATTCCTCATGTGACTTTGGAATGTCTCATATGCAAATACACCCAGGCTGAGATACCACCATATGTTATGTTAACCAATGCTTAAAGTACTCCCTTGAACATGAACAACAGTTCTTACTAAGGAGCAATAAATGTGGTCATTAAATGAATGTTAGAACTTTTGTTCTAAATCTTTCAAAGTACTTTCAGATTTGTAAGTCTCTTTCCCCTGACACACCATCAGTGAGTGCACATCAAAGAAAAGAGAAAGGGAAAGCTGATTGTTTATGCAGTCTGAGTAATCATAGATACCTGCAAGCCATTAACAGGAAACACTTCTCAATGCCCATCCTTGCATTGCTAGGGTGTCTGCATGCAGTGGTGTATGTCCTTACGCCATGTGTACTTTCCCTAAACTTAATACAACTTTTAGTATTCAGGAATACTAATGATTTAATATATCATTTGCATACTCACAGTGCTCACAGAACTGACTCTCCACTATATAAGGGTAACTATGTAGCTATTGCACTTGTATCATACTGGGGAGACTGTTTTGAACCAGAGAGCTTGAAACTGCTAGAGAAACAAAACTTTAGGAGAATAATTGATTTTCTACACTGCTATACTGTCAAGATATGTTGCTATTTCTTACATGATGCTCTAAGTTTAAGATTAAAATGAGAATTGCACTGACTGCTAAACATCAGTTTTATTATCTTATATGTTTTTATGTTATCCCTTTCTTTGAACATAGTCATGTCTGCCTTTCTAAAAGTGTGTAACTGAATGATACACTACTAATTCTTTAGTTTGTATTTCAGTTGATGTTTGCTCAGTTATTGCAGATGATTGTATTGCAACTGTGCAGGAAGGTTTGACATTTTTACTTATGTTAGCAGAAAAAGAAAATTGTGTTCCATTTGTGGATTTCTGCCTGGCTAACCTCGACAGTAGTGGATATGGCAATTATAATACTTTTCTCTTACATTTTTACTGCTACACTACACAGCTGAACCTGTGTTATCTCCATTACAGAAGTGTTATAGGTTGGTACTAGTCCTTTTTTGGGGGTGGGGTCCTAGCTTGGCTGAGGTCATAATGAGCAATTACATTTTCAATTGTTTCTTGGATGCGTGCAGTTATATAAAACTGAATTCACATCATCCTGTATATTATATATATATATATATATATATATATATATATATATATATATATATTTATATATATATATATATATATATATATATATATATATATATATATATATGAACAATCTTTAAAGGATACCTTAAAATATAACACTTATACATCTATAAAAGTATGCAACTGGAGCATTTCTCCCCAGGCATCCGCTGAAAACAGGCTCTGTGGAACCTAGTCGGACTTTCCTGGTCAAAGAATGTTTAAATAAAAAATAAATAATAAAAAAAAAAATATATATATATATATATATATATATATATATATATATATATATATATATATACTTATGTGTGTCTGTTTCTTGATTCACCTGCACAGGGATGTGGCATCCAAGAAGAAATATTACCTCACATGCTACCTTATAGTAATGCAAAAAGCCATTATCCAGGCCTTAGGTCACTATGGAGCTTTTCTGTTAATGAGAGATAGAGGTGACCAGTCTGCCTGAGACAGGATATGGCAGCAGGTGATTGATGACACTAATGGTGTTCGTGGGCATGGGAGAACCTACTCTTAGATATGACACAAGGCCACCATATGGCCACTGCAATTGCCTGGGAACTGGCATATACTTTTATAGCTGTATAAGTGTTATATTTTAAGGTATCCTTTAAAAGATTGCTTATATATATATATATATATATATATATATATATATATATATATATATATATATACACACACACACACATATATTTTTTTACATATATACAATATGTGTGTTTTATGCATTTTTCATAAGTACTTTTTACAAACAGCAGTGCATATGTGTGGTCAGTGAGTTCAAGTTACACCCTATGATGTTAATTGTTACCACTTAATTTGTATCATGTGACTACTTGTATTTGTTAAGATGGTGTATAAATAGAAGCACATTTTAGTTGCATTTATTAGCATCTGATGAAGCAGGTTTTCCTGTGAAAGTGCTTATGTTTTTACATTAAAACTTCAACTGAAACTGGAAACCTTGTTTTTTCTGTGTTTTTATCATTGTTTGTTTTTGGACTTAGAATTCAGGAACCTGTATGGGCTGATGACTGTTTTTTGTGGCTAGACCCATATAAATATTTATATGCAAGATCTCACTCCCTTAGTGACACTAATCCACTGCTCTGTCAGTGATTGCTGTGCCCACACCCAGATGTAGCCGGCCATGGGGCCATGGTCCTGGAAATAGTTGTGAGCAGAGTTCATCCAGCAGACATCCCTCATTTAGGTGGCACTCTGACTTTTATCCAGGGCTATGGAAGTAGTACTACAACTCCTTGTAGAGATGATTCTCATGGTAAGGGCTGATATTGCTGATATTGCTGACCTGAGTACTGTACCTTGCATGGCTCACACCTGCCCAGGATGCCAGGATGTAGTGCTAGCACATTGCTTGATTGTGTTCATGCAGAAACATACACATATAAAAAAGTTTTTCACTTGCTCATACAATTTTGCACACAGGCAAACTATCTAAACAGTGCAGTTGAGTGTTATACATCTATTGTTACTGACCCTGAACACTGTATAGTCTGGAAGATACATATGTTACTTTCTTGCACACACTTACTTCTTTGGTGTCATCCTTGCCTTCCTACCACACCTCCCACCATGTGCAAATCCTTCCCTCTGCACATGTCTCTGTGATGTAGGGTTGCATATATGTCTGATGCACACAGTGGATAGCTAAGGCTTGCTTATTCACAAGCTGACATTTGCCAATATGTATTGCAGAAGAAATATTATTGATTTCTGGTTCATAATGAATGATTGCTTCTTTAATTATTAAACCTCAATGAATTTTAGTTAGTATTGTCATAACAACAAGGGAGGTATTAGGTACTGCAGTCTTGCTTCTTGGTATAGTTGTAAAAATGAAGGTATAATTGACCTGATCCATGTTTTATAGATGATGGTCAATTGAAATGCTTGATACACTGAATTGTTTGCGATATATAAGTGAATATAGCAAACATCTGACAGAGAAGATATTACTGACATAACTATAAACCTTAGAAAAATGCTCTGCTTAAGGGTTTATAAATACTTCCCTATGTAGATTAATAAGTTCTATAACATATTTATTTTTCGTTGCAGGTTCTGCATTTATGTTGTCATTAGTGCAGGTACAAATTGTATTCTTGGGGAATGTCCCTGTCTGCTGCCATCAGAACAAAGCCATTAAATATTTATCTAAAGGTTGTGCTATTTGAAAAGCATAAATGTTCCTATTTGTATGTGTGTGAGAGGTCTTAGGCTTTGAGCTAGGTAGTGAGTGTGTGTGTGCTATCTTTTGCCTTATAACCAGATCCAGGGATAATATGCACGCCTCAGTCTGCCAGCACCATCGGCAGCTGGTGGTTCTCCCTCAGACCTTTCATCTGTATCTGCTGCGGCTGGCCTTGCCTGTGGTCCTTTAAACTGAGGTCTAGCCCTTAGCTGTCTTTGTTGAGGCTGTTTCCTGAGTATTATGTTGCGTAGCATGGCACAGACTGTAATTATTTCTGCAGAAGTGCTTGAGTCATACTGTAGTGCACCTCCTGATATCTCTATACAACAAAACCTTGATTTCAGCAGTCCAAGCTCATGTTCTATGATATTCCCAGTTTAAAAATGGCCGTTATTATATCTTTACTCATTAGGGTTTTGTGGGTTTTTCATGGATGCCATGAGCCTGAGCTGCAGTGCATCACCTACATGCCCTCCTAGATGCCCTTGAGGAATGTCACCTCTAGCAAACCTAGTATGCAGCTTGCATGTGTGCCTTATGTGTGAGTTATGCAAGCTGCCTGAGTTACCTGCAAAGACACTATAGATAATCCTTTGGGCATTACAGGCAACCTGACAGTTTATAGAGTAGAAACATTTTTGTTGATCTACGTCCTTACCTGTTCCCAAGGTGGGGATTTTATTTATATGTGTGTGCAGTTTATGGCCCCCATCACTTCAGGGAAGTGTGCTACTGCACATAATTCCTGTATGGTTCTTGCTGTCTCCTGTGGGGTTCATAGGGAACTGATATGCTCCCTTCATGTAGCTGCATTGCATTTAAAAACTGATGCAATATTCTAGAGGCTGATGTATGTGACTCATCTAATATATCTCCTGTATGTCACCAGACAGTTCCATTTCCTAGTATACATAATGATAAACATGCCTTTACTTCCACTGGGATTGGTTCTCCATGATTTCCCTGGGGCTAGAGGTGGGGTAGCAGAGGTTGTATATTTCCTCCATTGTTTCCCTGGCTACCCTGTATCTGTCAACAATTTCTGTTTCATGCAGTCCATGATAAATCAAATGGGGTCAAAACACCCTTCTTTTTACCTGAGGTCTGGCAGCAGCACCCTGATTTAAAACCCATTACACATACAGCATAATAATAGCAGCAACAACCCTTTTCATGTTTCTTTTCCAAGTGCAATCATGCCTGAATTCCATACAGTTTTATGAGAATGGCAAATGTCTACACTGGTGTATATGATTGCTTTATATCTTACTGAATAGCTCCACCATGTTGGATTTGTTAATTAGCATGTACATCAACTCTTTATTCTTTGTTTAGCATATTCTGCCATTTATCTGTGTTTTTCAGCTGTAAATGTCATGTAAAGCCACTTAATGAATACCAGATAGCATTATCATGTTGGCAGCAGAGCCGGCACACATCGTACAGCTGTTAATGAATCTGACCCATAGTTTTTTCTGTTAATTTTCTCATTTACAAACTTGTAATTTGTTTGTGATCTTAATGCATGTTTTCCTCTTCCAGTGTTAACAAATATCACATAAAAGATTGCTTGTCACTTTAATAGTACTGTCATAAAACATTTTGTCTTTTATAGGTGATGCATGTAATTCACAAATTTCAAAGCCTTTTGCTCTGTGATATGTGCTTTAATTCTGTTACAGCTAACTGTATTGTCTCAGCTGGGTCCTGGTTTCTTGTAAAAAAAAATGCCTCAGATACGTAATTTTCTTTTTCGGCTCACAGTGCTGATTAAACCCTTACCTAATTAATAATAGATTTTCCTTTCTTCCTTATGCAATGGAAAAGTGATTCAGTTTTAATTGCTTCATCCTCTGCTACATGTAAAAAAGTCACAATGTGCCTCTACTACTTTACAATTTAGTCCAGAAGCAATGCTAAATAATTCAAACCATTGAACCCTAGCTCACCAATTTTCTGCTAGATTGCCTTGTAAATTAAGTTTGATTGTTGAACTTAAGACAGTGGACACATCAAACTGCAATTAAGTTTGTGGCTTGCACTTTTGAATTTTATATTTGTTTTATTTCTAGCATAATTTGTAAACATGCTTGGACAATAGTAAATGCTGTGGGCTTGTGTTCTCTGATGGTGTGCTTCTCTGTTTTACAATTGACACATTTGGACTTGTAAAAATGCATGGTGTTGAACTTCAAATAATTTCTCAATTATTTTCTATAATAAGCATTTTATTTGACACAATGTCACCTCCAAGTATGAACTGTTAAAAACCTGGAAACAAGCAAACAAACTGGTACAACAAGAGGTCCTGGTCAAAGCAAAGCCCAAAGCACAAAGTAATATTCCTTAACGCAAATTTATTGTGGAAAGACAACAAGCGTTTTCGCTACTCCAAAAGAGAGAAGCTTCATCAGAGAAGTACAAAAAGGGCGCCAAAACCTTTTTGAACCTAAGTAGCAGTTAGTACATTACATCACTTCCTTTCAATAAAATAAGACAATACACTTAAAAGGGCAATACCAAGTGAAAGAAACAAAAATACATAGTAAAGTAACTCATCAGTTAACAGTAACACAGTTTAAACAGAGACTGGCTTTTAAACTTTTGACACCATATTTGATATGATATGGATTTTTTACATGATGTATTGATTCAAATAAGACATAGCATCATAGGGAAGATAGTCGCTGAACATCTTTTACTGCAGACCGAAAACAATTAAGGGGACAATCTTGCATGTCCCTATAGAAGCACACTTGATCTTGTCTTGTGTGTGTGTGTGTGTGTGTGTGTGTGTGTGTGTGTGTGTGTGTGTGTGTGTGTGTGCGTGCGTGTGTGTGTGTGTGTGTGTGTGTGTGTGTGTCCATGCGACAAAGGGTCAAGCTTACAACTGCTTAAAGAAGCACTCTTGATTTCTCACATATAGATAAATGGATAGATAGATAGATAGATAGATAGATAGATAGATAGATAGATAGATAGATAGACAGACAGATAGATAGGTAGATAGATAGATAGACATAGATGGGCATAGATATAGATATGTCTAAGGGTAGGGCTGGGGTTATGGTCACGGGAAAGGTTAGGGTTCAATTTAGGCACACATAAGTAAAGACTTGACCCACTACACCATATTATTTACATCTGCTAACCGTAAGCTTAAACCTATACATTATGTTACTATATCCCTGTCCATACCAGTACCACTAAAAAGACATATGGCCTGTCCATATCAGTACCGTTAAAAAAGACATGCCAGCTTGCATACTTCATCTATATTGCTATCAAATGTAACACAAAATCTGTCTTGTCAAAGACAGGGGCAGCTATGGATACGATTATCAAATTGACACTGGAGGGTTGATTTAAGGATGGAAAGAGAAAGAGAGAGAGAGAGAAAGCTGATTGGCAATATTGACACAAGTTATATGTGAAGTTTTTTTGGTGGAGTGTTGATAACATTTAGGAAACTGTTAAGATGTAGAATTTAAAGAGTTGAGTCTTATGTAGAAAGTTGACTCTTTGTTTAGTAGGGTAAGGTAGTGGTGTTTGCATGGAAAAAAGTTAGTGATGAACCAATAAATGGAGTTAGAGATACAGATTCACATTGATGATGAAACTACATATAGTTACTGCATACTAATGGGAATAGACTTTATTATGTAATAGGATTTGGTGGTAGAAAGAAACAACCCATCAAACATGTCTCTACATCAGTTAAATCACAGTCCTTAGCAGATATAAAGAAATATATTCAATCATATGACCCAGATAGACATTTACTACTTAGAGTGTTACTAACTCATTTTCTAAAAATATATGGAGAATGTCACTTCACTTAAGTTTCAAATATGCAGAGATGTCATTGCATCAGTAATGTAAATAATCATAAAACAAATGTGCTACAATAAGTTTATTAAGACAAAAATAGCATCTATATTGTATTATAAAAATTAAACATTTTTGAATTTAACTTTTGCAACTGATATTCTTATCTGCCATTTCTTGCTTTCTATCTTTTTTTTTTTGGATATTATATACCTTACTAAATGCTAACAGTTCATTCTTTGTTTATCACCTATAGTAAATAGACATTCAAAGATATCAGTTATATTTACACTGATATATCACTTCCAGTTTTGTCCTATAATTTTCTGAAGTGGATGGTAGCAACAGTCGCACATTCTTTGTAGTCAGAACATTAAATAAATATTTCCTGGGATTCAGTAACACCTAGACTAAGTGTACACTAAGTGCACACTGTTCTGAGTGAACAGACAACACAGACATAACTCACTTCCTTTTTATTTTAGTTTTCCTGCTGATATTCTTGCAGCTTTAAATACTAACAGGCATTCATAAAGGTTACCACAAAATGTAGTCTACATGTACACTTAGTGTAATCTTTCTGAGTGACAAGAAAGTACAGAAAATGTGGTAAGAACGTTCTTAAATAGATATTGTGCATATTTAGTGTATATTTACTCTTAAATATAAGTAACTGGGAGTTTTGGCACACTCACTAAGTCTTATTTTTTCATATGTTATCATTGTACATTTCAAATGTAAGTATAATGTAACTATAGTATAAATTCCTATTTTATTATATTTGAGTAAACTAAATTTTAGATAACTCTTTAAATATATGACATAATATTTTTATTACACCTTCTCATTCTAACATTTATTTATTTATTTATTTATTTATTTATTTATTTATTTTGCATTTGTTAACTGGGTTGGTCCAGCTGGGTAAGAATTTACCCTTTTTCAGTGGAGACCCTAAGGGAAAAGCCCCAAACAGTCATACAAGTAGAGACAAGTTTACAAAAATACAGAGAAAAACAATGTCATGAATACAATGGATAAGAAAAAAAATAATGTACACCATGGAATTAAACATAGCTATATATATATATTTTTTTAATTTTCACTAAATATTTATCACTTGCTATATTCTTTTTTTAAAATATTTCTCTAAATAACTTAACAAATATTTATATATGGACTTTTTATGGCTTAATGTCCACATTTGTTTCCAGCAGAATTTATTTTATTATGTTTTCTTTTGTTAATCTTGTATTTTTAAACCAACTGGATACAATTTTGAATGCAGAATAGTATAGTTTCTTTCCAATCAGTATTTAGCTCTTTTTCTGTAAATAATGGCAAAAGGCCTCAGAAGATTCAGAAAATATCTTAATATTCTTTAAAAATCATATAGCAAGTTGTCCTATTTTCTTTGCCCATACTTCTGCTTCATATACAATTAGATTAGAATTTCTAAATTTTGTTCCTTCCATAAGTAGTTTTATTCTTTAATCTTATATTTTTGTTGATTCTAGTTAACTCAATGTCTATATTTTTGCTATCTTTGTTTGTTTAATATGCCTGGCATGGTTTGCCCATATTTCTTTTGATGTACAAATTATATCTAAATATTTATAATATTTCAATTGTTCAATCCATTTCCCCTTGACCAGTTTATGATATCTCTCTATTTCTTATTATCAAAAACTAATAATTTCATCAGTATTTGTTTTCAGTTTCTACACACTATTTCTATATTTTAAAATGTTGCCATCTGGCCTTGTATTGTTGGCATTCTTAAATATAACAATAGTAAATCACAACATAAACAATAAATGATGTATACATTTTAATTATCATTGGTACATTATAAATTTTTGGCTTCATTTTTTTATCACCTCATTGATGTAAATTGTAAATAAGAGTACTAGAATGCATTCTTATGCATTTCCTTGAAAGGTACCAGGCTGTAACTTATGTTTAGAGATTGCTTTGTGTCTAACACTAGTACTATTGTGTAAGCTCTTATACCAGCTAACAAATAATTTTGCATTCCCTTCTTTAACATAATCCCCAAT
Source organism: Protopterus annectens (assembly GCF_019279795.1). Lineage (NCBI taxonomy): Eukaryota > Metazoa > Chordata > Ceratodontiformes > Protopteridae > Protopterus > Protopterus annectens. Next base: position 1,369,922,832 of record NC_056743.1, read on the forward strand.
GATTTTTTTATCTAGACTGCCAAATGTCTGTTAAATAACAACTGTTTTCTTCCCATCTTGAATAATACATATTTATTGCATGTTGTAAACAGAACAATCCACTTTGGGTGATTTCTTTCCAAATAGACCAATATCATATTGGACAAACCAATAACTTGAATCTACTTTTATTTATTTTAGCAGTAGGAAAGTAAATATTCTCAGAGATGCATGTAAAATGGTATGCACATGTCCGGATCCTCATTGATCTAAAATCTAATGAGTTGAAATAATTGTTGGTTTCTTCTATGAGTCTACAAATTTTATACTTCTCTCTTTTTAATATTTCCAAGCCTTTTGGGTTTCTAATACCATGATGGGAATGGATCCCATTCCCAAGTCAAAGTATTTTTAAAGTTCATAAAATTAATATTACTTCAAACCCTGATATTAGCCAAAAGTGCTCTTTGCAGCACCAGCAACACACCCAGAACTGACTACTTCTCCAATTCATACAGAGTTACATGTATCCATAGCTTATCTAAATAGGTCTGGAAATTCTTTTTTATGAGACCTATTGCTCCTACTACCATTGAAACAGTCTGGGTATCCTTCTTCCATATTGCCCTCATTTCTGCCTAGAAATCCTGGTATGTTATGAGTTTATGTCTCTCTATCCATGAGGCACTGCAATCACGGGGTGTACCAATTTCAGTGATCAATTCTACTTTTGTCTTCTTTTCATTGACAACCATATCTGTTTTTCTCACATCTATTTTTTGAACTATTAGTAATGGGTGATTCCATATGATATAAACACCCTCTACTATTTGTGTATCACACCCAGCAAAAATATGTGTGACTGTTTCCATTTCTGTTTTCAGAACCTGCATTTGTCTGTTTTTCCCACATGCTTAATGGATTTTGTAAACAAATGTGTATGTAGTCCACTATCTTGGGTTGCCAATATTAACCTTTCATCTTTTGGTTTAAATTCACCTCTCCTTAACCCTTCCTGTGTCAGATCCTGATCAACATGAGGTTATACCAGGAGTTTTCTGTACCTGCAACTATATTTATGCATTTCCTCATTCTTGCCTTCTCATCCGATCCTTCTCCTTACATTCTTTCTTTATTTTGTTTTATGGCACATTCAATTGCTGCCTGATTTTTATCTACTTCTGCTTTGGTTTACATTCACACTTGACACCTGCCTGTCCACTCCCTAAACTTTCTTTATGATCCTTGAATGGGAGATTGAAGTTGTTTTGTATATTTTACCCATATTTTTGTCAGAGTGTCAAGTTTTATTATTATTTTTTTGAATGAATGCATAGCATCAAAAATGTTACAGTCATCAAATTTAAATATTAAATCATGTCCTCATGCTAATACTCCAGCGGTGATTTCCTTAGTAATATCATTTCCATATTTTTACTTTAAAGAATACATATCATTGCTTCTATCTTATATAACATCACTGTCCTTTGGCTACCCTAGTGGTGGATGAAGATTGACGTTTAACAACCAATGAAACATGGCTTCATAACTCAGAACTCATGATCAACCCAAAAAAGAAAAAACTACTACTTCTTTTCTGCCATCCCATCTCTCCTGAAAAAAAAAAAAAATTTAAAGTCCTCTCTCTTGATAATAAAACTATTGAAGTCACTTCTCATAGCAAACTATTAGGGGTGATAGTGTATGATAATCTTACATTTGACCTGCATATACAAAAGTTGTTGTGCCTTTTGGCTTTTCCCGGTTCCACAGTGGAACTCCGGTCCGTTAATGATTGGCAGTAGATTTTTACGTGTCGAGTTGCCGGCCCTGATGCACAACCTTCAACGAAGGTACACCCATTCACACATGTCTCTACACAGAAGAAGCTCTAGCTGAGAATCAAACAGGAGAACATCTTACTGTGAGGCGACAATGCTACTGCAGCACCAAAAGTCTATAAGAAAAACTCATCAAAAACTAGGGATGATTTACAGAGCCAAAAACTTTCTCACCAATGTAACTAAAACTAGACTTGTACTACTTATCTCCTCCCCAGTCTTCTTTATAGTGCTCCCTTCCTTAATAACCTCCAGGCTTCACTAAAATGAAAACTTGAACAATACTATAACAAAGCTGCTAAATTTGCAGCACATACCATTTTCAGAACCCACTTCTGTATAACACTGAAAAGCCTAAACTGGTTAGAACTACCACATCAACTAGCATATATGCACCATCTTACCAACTATAAAATGACCAAGCTTCCATCT